>NC_054702.1:63222818-63271464 GCF_016097555.1 Gigantopelta aegis
CAATCTAATATCTCGATGACGACGGACATTAGCCCTTGCTCTCTCGATCTGCCCCCCCACCTGGGGGGACTGATGAATACCTATGGAATGCTGATTGAATACCGGGTCACGGGCAACCGTGACCTTGGTGTACGAAGACCGGATTCAGAAGAAAGGAAGGTGGAGGAAGAGGAGACGTGTGCCAGCGGCGGCGCAGGGGGGGGGGGGGGGGGGGGATCAAAACCGGTGGCTAAACCGCCGGCGGCGACTCCTTCTGTTAGACCGCCGAACACCGCTCACCAGAAGAAGACGACCCAGATGGAAGAGGTTCCGGCCCCGGCTGTCTCGGCTACCGTCCCACTGGAAGACGACGAATTGGACGAGCCTGACACAGCCATCTGTGTCACCCCGTCCAATCGGCCTCCGACACCTACTCCTACTCAAGCGCCTCCGGACGTATCGCCGACCCTACCGACGACACCCGTTGAGGCGCAGGCCCGGAAGGAGCCAGTTGTGAAGAGGAGGAAGGCGAACACTCCCCCGAGTTCAACACCACCCAAGCCAACTCGCCCCTCCAAACCGCCGCAGCCGAGGACAGAACCAGAGGGATGGTGGTCACTGCAGGCCGGCCGTCTCCAACAGCGTTACCAGCAGCTGGTGAAGACGAACCTCTCCGATGTACGCCATCTGATTAGCCGCCCCAAGGAGCAGGCTTATCAACCACTACCCGACGGACTCAACGAGGGGGAATTCGCGGTGCACCGGCTCAAGATGCGGGAGGGACAGAACGCAGTGTGCGTAACCATCCGCCGGAACGGGAAATTTAATCAAGGTCTGCTACTACAGGAGATGGACAACCCGACATTACATCGTGTCCTGAAAACCGTCGCGGGTCCACACTACCGTCCAATCACCAGGTCGCTAGCAGACTCCGATTACCGGCAGTTCCTCCCGCACCTTGACATCCAAGACTACATCGGAACCCCCTAGATAACAACCTTTACCTCCGTGAGTACCAACCTCTTTTTTTGGCTAGTTAGACTTTAAACTTTTTGGAAGCAGTTCAAAATTCTTATGTTTATTTTTTTATAAGTAGTCTAACGCATTTTATTTTGGCGCCCGTTCAATTGCTCAAAATCACCTTAAAAACCTTTTGGCTGAGCAGTCTTAACTATTTTTGGTTAAATTTTAGAGTCCGGACATGTTTTGGATGCAGTTACTCTTTGTAGACTTAGGTAAAATACAGGCTTCACCGAGGAATCGAAATTCAGCCAATCAGAGCACGGCTCCCACTCGGTGTACTTCAAGTTTACGAAGTGTCTGCTATTTGGTCCGCGCTCGCGTCGACCTTACTAAATGGCTTTATTCCAAATTCCGCCCACCTCAAACTTACCCCCCCCCCCCCCCTCCTGCTCCGGAGTTAGTCACTGGCGAAGTCAGAGGCTAAATCCGTGGTGGGCGTGCCTGAACCTTTGTGGATAGGGGCACGTAAAAAGAGTTTCCCAGTCCCAGTCCAACAGTGCCGTACTGCGCGGCCTTTGGGTGTAAAAATAAACAGTTTAAACGATCGGGATTGTCTTTTTATGGTTTTCCAAAGGATTGTATCCGAAGAAAGACGCGTGTATTTTATCGCAAAAGAAAAGATTGGACACCAACACCGCATAGTACTTTGGTGTCAGCCTATTTACAGCCCGGAGCCCGAACGTTACCCGGAGACAAAAACAGTACTCGGTTGCGAATGCCGAGGTGTACATTGTACATATTTGGCACAAAGATACACCTCAGCATGATGTATTTATATATGTTAAAACAAAAATGTAGAATGTTTTATTTAAAAAAAAATTGGAAAAAAAAGAAGATTTTTCATGTTAGGGCTGTAGGCCTACATAACAAAATCTGTATTCACCGTCCGAAGAAGGAAACGTCAACAAGTAATTAAATATGGCATATACAAACATGGGATTTGGCATGAGGATACATCTCAGTACGATGTATTTAAATATGTTTTTAAAAAACGTGTAGAAAACAATAATAATTTTAAATAATGTTTTTAATCTTCGGGCGGAATACGTCACAAAAACGTTCCTCATCGCCCGAAGCCCCAAAGCAACACGAAGTTCAATACAAAATAAACCACTACTGTCGGTGTCGAAATAACTATTATGTTTCATCCACGGGCTGACTTGAGAATCGGAGTGTTGTTTTAGTTAATTGGTCCTTTCTTTCCGTGGCCTGCACATGTGATTCCTGATTGGCAGGTGTATATTGCAGGGTATCGACCAGGTAAGTGATTACCACGGTCTAGACATACGTACAAAATACGTGCCAGTTTTTTTAAGATCACAGGGTATTGTGGCGTAACCTATCGCGACTATAGTACAATGTTAATGGACATTATCAGCCGCCCTGCTTCATTACTGTAAATAATGCTGTAAAACCCTTGATTAAGTAGACTTTCCCCATCTAAAATTACAAAACTGACCAATTACGTAGTACCAAAGAAAAGAAAATTATCACTTGGGTATCGTGAGTGGTCGTTTTTACTCTAACGCCCCTACCAATAGGCCTAATAATATGCTACTTTTTTATGAGAGAAAAATACTATAACCCCATTTCGTTCTATTGATGCAAATAGAAATATATTTAGTTTAAAAGTTGATTATACTCTCAAGTCATTTATGTTGTTTTACAAGCCAGGTTAATGAAAGTGAAGCGCCTTGTCGTAAATTAGAGCGTTTGGTTACACTGTGCATACAGATTTCATTATGTACAGCCCGAACATAAAAAATGCGATATTTTCTATAAAAAAAAACCCACCAAAAAATGTTTGTCCTACATTTATATTTTTTACATATTTAAATACATCATATCGAGGTGTATCTTTATGCTAAATATGAACAGTATACACCTCGGCATTAGCATCCGAGTTTTGGTTTTGTCTCCGGGTTACTTTCGGACTCCGGGCTGTAAATTGGTCGACCGGTCTGGTCTGGCACCACCCTCCGACTCGCTATCCGTTTTTTCATCAGTAAATGTGTGTCTTTCTTCATTTACTAACAGCTCATATTGATACGGCAAAACGTTTTGCGAACGAACACTCATTGTTTTGGTAAGCTGTGCAAGTCTTAGATTCTTTATGAGTGGTACGGACTAATGCTTTTAAGTGTAAGGCTTCAGATCAAGCGACGCGTCTCTGACGTCACGGACCTCGTGATTGCCCTGCTCATTAAAGATCGGCAATTTCCGCTAAGAGCTCGTATCTGGGGTTCTTTTATGGAGATATTTTAAGTAATTAATTTTTTATAAAAAATTTTTTTAGGTGATTCAATTTATAATTAATTGTACATGGTTGGTGCCAAATATGGTTTACGTGACATGTTTCCTTTAAGGATATTAATTTATTGAGAAAACCCCCAAACATAATAAGATTTGCACAAATAAACACTGTCACATACTATTACTAATCTGAGGTGCAGCTGGTTTTAGTCCATAAATGTGCAACTCGAACCTTGACACAGAAATTTATTACTACCTGTATTAGGGAAACTGTACTAGGGTGCTTCTTAACTGCACGGAGGAAAGTACTAACAACTAGCCTAATTACGTCCTAATTTCCACCGATAACATGGATGTGGATCCGACAGCTGGCACATTTTACTGTTTAAAGTAACGATTAGTTATTAATTAATTAATACTTTAAAATATAATTCAGTCACTGAACTCTCGCATGACATGCTTGGGTCGAAGGATCGAATGCCGTCGGTGGACCCGTTCACCTTTTTCTATTTTCTAATTTCCCCAGTGTGTGTGCGAGCGTGTGTGTGTAGAGGTGTGGGTTTCAACAAGACTGGTATGTGCTGTCTTGTCTATAGGAATATGCATACCGGTACTGGTATAAAAGATCCCTTGCTGCTACCTGGTAATGGAAAATGTAACGGGTTTCCGTATAACATTCTTTCATCGGGAGGGGGGAGTGGTACGTAGCCCATTGGTAAAGCGCTCACTCGATGCGCGGTTGGTCTCAGATTGATCCCTGTCAGGGGGCCCATTGGGCTATTTCTTGTTGCAGCCAATGCACCATGACTGGTATATCAAAGGCCGTGGTATGTGCTATCCTGTCTGTGGGATGGTGCATATAAATGATCCCTTGTTACTAATGGAAAAATGTAGCGGGTTTCCTCTCTAAGACTAATGTAAAAATTACCAAATGTTTGACATCCAATAACCAATGATGAATAAATCAATGTGCTCTAGTTGTGTCATTAAACAAAACAAACGTCAACATAAACATAATATGTTGGACATCAAATACCCTAGTTTAAAATGTGCTGAGGTTTCGTTAAACAAACATTGCTTTCCTTTCCTCTTCATCATCAATTACTTTTTAAAAATATAAAAACAAGTAAAAATACAGTTTGTTTAAGCGAGGGATGTAGTGTTTTGTATCCCTCAGACTGAACTGATGTGAGTGCAAGACCATGGTTGTACTCCTCAAAACCAAAACACTGTGTATATGTGAAGAGTTCAGATGCAAAAACCGATAAATCCATTTTAGTAATTTTCTGCAAAAGGTCTTTTTGTTATGCTTTCTATGTAAAACATATCAAGTTCACAATGGGCAATCTTAAGTTGAAATAAGTAAAGTAAACAAAGGATAGAATTTCAAAGAACGAGTATGAAAATCAGAACATATCATCTTGAACTGAGTAATGATAGTAGAAGTCAGTTTTTAGATAAAATGGTATTATCAGCTTATACTTGTCAACTTTGAAAGCAGTCATTGACTTGAAGAGAGCTTTTAGCATATGCAATCAAGTTAAAGTATTTCGATGAGTATAACCATATATAGCATCAGTGCATAAAGAAACTTGTAAGAATTAAATTCTTCGATTATCCATAAATACCTTAATTAAATTCGCAGTTGTTGTCCAAGATAGTATGTCCGTAATATCCATGGTTACTGTCACGTACCTGCAATATGTTCATGACGCCTATCACGTAGTCTTTTATTTAAAGGGACATTCCTGAGTTTGCTGCAATTTTTAAGATGTTATCGACTAACAGAGACTTTTTAACGATTCTAATTACATATCAAATATATTTTTCTGCATAAAATATTAGCGGCTGTATATTAAACATGTTTCTGATCGTTCTAATATTTGTATTAGGTTAAATTTCATTTTATTTCCTAAATATATTTTTTCGTACGTACGAACTTATTTGAAGAGAAAATCCAGTTTGGGCTTCTTACAAATATTAACATGACCAGAAACACATTGAATATAGGTACAAACACTGATATTCTAAGCAAGAAAATATATTTAATATGTAAGTTTAATCGTAGAAATATTTTATTAGTCGGAAACATCTTACAATGCAGCAAACTGAGGAATGTCCCTTTAATAAATTAACGTAACTATTTTTCAGATTTCTCTCATGACAGATCTACTTGTCAATGTCCATGAGGGCTTGAAGCCTCTGGGACCAGATGTTTCCATGGTTACAGGGAGCTACCAGTATTTTCACTATGGCTGTGATGGTCAGGATGACAGGGTTAATATTTTTTCTCTCTTTTTTTTTCCCAGTAAATACATGTAACTATATAAAATATGTTGTCTTTAAGATGTCAATGTTTTTATTTTATTTTACTTTTTTTTTAAAGGGATTTTGCTGCCAATTTTTTGCTGCCACACATTTTTTTTTTTTTAGAATATCAGTGTCTGTATATAGTTTCTGCTCATTGTAATGTTTTATTTATTTATTTCCTAATACAAATAGATTTTTGTACATGTATATAAAATTATTGGGAAAAAAGAAAGAAAGAAATGTTTTATTCAACGACGCACTCAACACATTTTATTTACGGTTATATGGCATCAGACATATGGTTATTGACCACACAGATATCGAGAGGAAACCTGCTGTCGCCACTTGATGGGCTACTCTTTCCGATTAGCAGCAAGGGATCTTTTATTTGCACTTCCCACAGGCAGGACAGCACAAACCATGGCCTTTGTTGTACCAGTTATGGATCACTGGTCGATGCAAGTGGTTTACACCTACCCATTGAGCCTTGCGGAGCACTCACTCAGGGTTTGGAGTCGTTATCTGGATTAAAAATCCCATGCCTTGACTGGGATCCGAAGCCAGTACCTACCAGCCTGTTGACCGATGTTGGGAAGTACAGTACAATCCAGTACAGTACAATCCAGTTTGCTAATGGAAAAATGCAAGTTTCCTCTGAAGACTATGTGTTGGAATTTTTTAATATTTGACATCCAATAGCCGATTATTAATAATAAATCAATGTTCTCTTAGAATATAGCTCTTGGTGTTGTGAAACAAGATAAATGTTACTTGGTATTTTAAAAATAGATTTTATATCTATGTAAAAGGCTTACATGAACAAAGTTTAAGACCATGCACTCACTCCATAATTTAAAATAATTATACAAGTTTAGTTATTTATACAATAAAGAATGATACATTCCCAGATTATGAGAATTGGCTAAAATATATCTGATGATGAAAAAATAAAAATATATACTGGGGTAGTAGAAAAGTTTTTTTTGTTTTGTTTAATGACACCACTAGAGCACATTGATTAATTAATCATTGGCTTTTGGATGTCAAACATTTAGTCATTCTGACACATAGTCATCAGAGGAAATCCTCTACATTTTGCCAAATGCAGCAAGGGATCTTTTATATGGACTTTCACACAGACAGGAAAACACATTTACCACGGCTTTTGACCAGTTGTTTTGCACTGGTTGGAACAAGAAAACCCCCAATCAGTTGAATGGATCCACCGAGGTGATTCGATCCTGCGACGCAAGCACCTCAAGCGAGCACTCAACCGACTGAGCTAAATCCTGCACCTAGTAGAAATGTAGTACTATGGAGTAAATTAGTATAATTATTGCGATTTCGAATATAACGTGACCCAGAATTTTAATAAGATATACTGCTATTAGGTAATATGGTTTTTATTTATTATTCAGACCATTCATACTCCTTTGGGGGTGATATCTAATGCAGATTTAACCATAAATTTGAAAACAAAAACAAAACAAAGTACATGAATACATTTTTTGGAAAACATTCAAGCAGATTTTACTCTGGTTACACTCTGGTTACAGCCAGCAATATTATATATTTGTTAAGCTTGGTACAGTAATAGTATTGCTTATTTTGCTGTCTGGCTATTTCCACAATGTTTTGTTTACAGGGCTGGGGTTGTGGATACAGGACCCTGCAGACAATCTGTTCATGGATAAGAAATAAGTGGCTTGAAGACGGGAAGTCCTCATCACTGAGAGACGTTCCATCTCTGCCAGACATACAGGCCGCTCTTGTTGCTATGCAGGACAAACCAGACAGTTTTTGTGGATCCAAGCAGTGGATTGGCACTTTCGAAATCTTCCTTTGTATAGACCATTTTTACAATGTGAGTGTATAGGCCATTTTTACAATGTGAGTAGTTTATAGACCATGTTTTTCAATGTGAGTAGTTTATAGATCATTTAGTGATTGGTATAAACTATTTTTACAGTGTGGCTTGGGATTCCCTTTATCACTGATTGCATAGGTATATGAGATGAGATGCTGGAGCAAAACAATGGAGACATTTGGGAAAAGGAGCTGGCCTGAAAACATGACATTTCCACTGTTCTATGCTCACAATTATATTAGTTGTTATCCATGGAACCCTATATATTTGTTTGGTTGTAAGGAATAATGACAAAATTACACAAGCTTCAATCATTGTTTTAATTTAAAAATTATTTGCAGTAGAGTGTTCCGGAGGGGACAAAGAGGAGGTATATGAAAGGATGCCCCTTGAAAATATTGCCAAGTGTAAATGACATACACAAGCTGAGTCATCAGCATAACACACAACCATTTACTTTTCAATTTTCAAATTGATTTCAAATGTTTATTCTGCCTTATCTAGAGTTAAAGTTTGATTTTGTTCAACAAAACCTCTAGAGCACACTTATTTAGTAATCATCGCTTATGCTATTGAATGTCAATCATTTAGTAATTTTTACATATACCTGTAGTTTTAGAGAGGAAACACGCTATGTTAAGATAGTTCTTTCTTTTTTATTACTGTATACCATTACCACTATGTAAGTTAAACACAACTTGTATACCTAGCAGTAATTTAAACTGTGTACCTGAGTTTACAAAGCACAACATTTTA
The DNA here is from genome assembly GCF_016097555.1 of Gigantopelta aegis. Lineage (NCBI taxonomy): Eukaryota > Metazoa > Mollusca > Gastropoda > Neomphalida > Peltospiridae > Gigantopelta > Gigantopelta aegis. The sequence continues at coordinate 63,231,007 of NC_054702.1, forward strand.
AGTGAACTATCATTCTGTTCATTTGTCACTTATATGTAATGTTCTTAATCTAAAATTCATTCAAACTGCCAGCTGGTTTTGTGGTGAACTGTTACATGTTCTGAAATTAAACATTACTAACTTCAGAAGATAATTAATTTCAATGCAGGTTTGAGATAATTGATTAAGTCATGTAAATATAATCCATGTAGCCGAATAATTGATAACCTTAAGTGCTAAAAATATTAAATTACATGTCCAATTTCCAGTAATCTAAGATTTTGAAATATTGTCCCCTGTTATTATTATGTACAACTAAACAGTCTATATTAATTCATTTATAGTTATTTTTGTTCTTATATATCCAGTTAAGTTCAAGCATACTGTCTGGGCTGTTTATCCAGGACATGGATTCATTATTAGTGGTTAGTCAGTGAGAAGTCAGGCATTGAGTTCTTAAACTTGCGATCGGTTGGAGCCATTATCAGGAGGCGAACTCAGTACCTACCAGTCTTATGTCCGATGGTTTAACTACTACACCACCAAGGCCAGTAAAAAGTCTACAGATTTGTGACATTGTTATGAATATGTGCACCATGACTGGTATGTTGGAGGCCATGGTATGTGCTGTCCTGTGTTTTGGGGTGGTGCATATAAAAGATCCCTTGCTACTAATAGAAAAATATAGCAGGTTCCCTCTGTAAGACTTTATGTTTGACATCCAGTAGCCAATGATTAATAAATCAATGTGCTCTAGTGGTACTGTTAAACAAAACAAACTTTAAATCTTCTTCTTTTTTTTTTAACTAGTGTCTTCTTGCCATAATCAGTGCCATTCTGCCCTAAGATTAATTAAAGCAAGCCTTTTTAATAATTAATTATAAAATTGCCTTTATAAAACATACAAAAAATGTATTAAATAAATTAATAAAATATGCCTGTTATATAAGCAAGCACATTAATTACATTTATTTTTATTTGAATTAATTTTCTGTCTTTAATGAAAAGAAAGTGCCTTGAAAATGGTGAAAATGCCCCAAAAGTGTTTAGTTTACAATGCCTTGCCAAATTTCAAAGGAAAACACTGTAATACATTGTATGACCAGCCTTGGCTTAGTGGTTATAAGCCACTAGCTTGTACCAGTTACAAGTTATATAACCCAGAGCAAGTTTCAGCAGCTCACATGGGAGGTGGTTCCTTGGGTGACACCGAGGTTTATATAGCAATGACGTTTGTCATCCGTATAGGTGGCGCACCCCCTTGGGTGTAGAGCTCACAGATGCTTGAGGAGAACAGCGAGGACACCTCCCAATTATCGGATCACCCAATATATAAAAAAACAACAACAACGACAGTGTCACATACGTTTCACCACCACTCCGGACGGCGGCTTGCGGGTTTTTCTCATATTCATTTTCATATCATTCATACCATTCTAAGTATGGCCCACCTGTGTTGTATGGATAACCTGGGGGGGGGGGGGGGGGGATGGGGGGGACGCCGTGGTAGGGTGCTATTCAGGTGCGATAGGGCGTTGGCGGTTTGGGCCGGTAGGGATGCCTGTTAGGAGGCCTCTCCCCCCCCCCCCCCCCCCCGGAATGCCCCCCCGTGGAAATCCGGACTGACCGGAATGGGCCACCCGCCTGTTGGAGCGCCTGATTGACTGTGGCGCGGGGTTCCCCCCTTTGCGAATCCTTTATCCTCCAGGGCATAAGCTGAATAAGCAATCAAGCATAATAATTGATTAAATTAACAGTATAGTATAATTATTTAGATATGCCCGACTGAAAAATTAATTTAATATGCACCTACTAATTATATAGTTAACAAAATAGAATGATATAGTGTTTTTCCTTGGTGCCAACAATATTAATTATAACATAAGATAGAAGTTAATGGTAGATCCCAAAGTATTTTTTCTTTTCTTTTATTAAGTGGTCATACCACATTTCCAAATTATCCCCTACACCTTCTTCCTCACCCCATCCTCCCCCCCCCGCTCCGGAGTTGGCCACTGGCGATGCCAGAGGCTAAATCCGTAGTGGGCGTGCCTGAACCCTCGTGGATAGGGGCACGTAAATAGAGTTTCCCAGTTCCCAGTTCCCATGGGAGGTGTAACTGTACAGGCTGCTATAGACCAACGTCTGTGCCACTATAACCACTACTAACCCCTGTCCTAGACAAACAGCCTACAAAGTTGAGGTTTGGATGTGTGTTCAGGACAGTGTGTTTGAACAATAAGCAAAAAAATTAATTTAATTAAAATTAAATTAAATTAATGAAAATAAATACCTTTATGTTGCATGTTTTTTCTGTACACGTTTATAGACAAAAATCCATCTTTAAAAAAGTGTCCCATGCAATTACCATTTTATATTGTTTTTAAATAATATGTTGATATACCATTAAAACACAAAAACAGAAAAAAGTTACATTTAGGTGAGAAAAGTGAGTTTTATAACATAACTATGACCTGTATTTGGAAGAAATAAATATTCTGATGATGAAGTGACGATATTTAATTTGATGATGACATTGTTTTCAGCATTTATATATAACGGCCTCCTTGTGAATCCAGTTTTATTTTTGGTCTCAACCACCACCAAGATCATCATTAAAAACCACTGGTTTATTGTAACCCATGCACTATTTAGTCACACAGGTACTTCTTCTTTTGAACGTCTTTAAATGTAAAACAATCCAACCGTTATAAATACATATACATGTCTTAGACACATCCACCGGGGAATCTCAGCGAAGGTGCCCACGACAGTTGTGCTTGAACCTTCAGTGGATGTAAGCATGAATCAAATGGTTGATTGATTGATTGAATACATATACAGCTCAAAACAAGTGACTTCCATCATTAGCCAGCCAATGGTAGTTTTGTGTAACTTCAGGCTGGTTTCTTCTCTTATGAGTGGGTTTCATCTCTATATACTTTGCAATACTCTGCAGATCTTCATACTAGTAGACAGTAGACTGTAGACTGTATACAGTGTTCCTGTCTGTTAAAACTTCTTCTTAACTATAAACGTACCAATCTTCAGCCAGTGTAGAAATGTACTTTGAAGGAACCCCCATATTTGATTGGTGCAAGCTCTATTTCTCCTTGCAACAGTCAAATCTAGGGATTCCACCACAGCAATGTTTTTTTCTCTTCTTCTTTAGCCTACCTTTCAGTCTTGCAAGCAGTTGAATACAGCTGTATGTTCCACTCTCCAAGTCTAAAAGCATTTTCTTGAGTTGTGTGTGTGTTCGACTCAATGACTTACACACATCACCCCCACACAATATATAGCTCCTGGTCGGCAAGGTTTTACTTACCGTGGAAACTGCGCATTTGGTTATAGCATAATCATCAAGAGACTATTGTTGCCGTCTGCCCCAGCCACCTAATGAAGGTCATTGAGGCAAGACCAGATCAGCAGCTTGGTGAATACCGACTTGAATAACAGGCTGATTGTGTACCTGCAGGTTGCCTGATTACCCGGTCAGCCGTTACGTAACACTCATAGGCTGTGGAATGTTTGTTTGTTTGGGTGTAAACTCCACTGATATATGACATTGATACCTGGTCGCTGCCTGGGGTCAGTGTGTCCAGTGCTTGATGTCATGGTTTTTAATAAACTCCACTTGTTTGATGTAATACCCAAGAGTCTGACGTAGTGGATGACTGTTGATATATTCTGAAGTTTGACCCTATAATGGATATATACAGTATTTGAAAGGGCAGTTTTAATATTTTTTAGTAAACTGACATTTATCTATAAGTTAAATATCACCAAAGTCCTGGCTAAAGTTATTTTGTAAGGCAAATAAGTGGCAGGAGCACTATGGGGATTTAATTAGAGCTCAGTTGGTAGCGTGGTCACTTGAGATGCTTGGGTTGTAGGGTTTAAAAACATCTGCTACTTTGGTTTATGCAATTAAAATTAAAATTAATGACCATATTGGGGACCATACAGTCAAATGGTTAGCCAACATTAGTATTACTCGTTGACATCAGGGCCGGATTTAGACTTTGGGGGGAGCAGGGCACTTCAGGTTCGGGAGCCCCTCAACATTGAAATTAAATTACATGACTAATAAAAAAAATGAACTAATTTTATTATTATTACATTTTTTAAATAAAGGAAGTGCTTAGTTGGGGGTGGGAGGTGGGGGGGGGGGCCTTTGGCAGGGTGGCCTGGAGCAATTGCCCCCTTTGCCCCCTTATAAATCTGGCACTGCTAACGGAAAGTATATCTTAAAAGTTAAGTTTAGCAAAAGTCTGTGATCATATTACTATAATAATAGAGCTTATTTTTTAACTTAAAATCATATTTTAAAACTCAGTTTATTATTTTTAATATTAAACAAGAATTTATATGATCTTATTTTTATTTTAAAATATAACGAAGCCATCCATTGATATTTTGTTCTTTAACATAAGAATTTTTGTAAAGTATTTATTACCAACAGAAAATTTAATAATAGTGGTCATGACAGGGGAAAACTAGCGGAGGGGTATTGGCAGTTTTTATGTAATTTTAGAGGGTGTTTGCCTTACATGGGGAAGGAGGGATTAAAAATGCCATATTTTGTGTTTTGTAAGTGTGAAAGACCCTAGATATATGTATAATGCTGTATGTTGTGCTAGTGAAAGTGATACATGTTCCTTAACTGCGTGGCACTGTCGTTATAAATTGTATTAGTCAAATTGTCTATTGCGGCCACCTACTTGTAGCTACTTGTTTAATTATTCAAATTAACTTATTTTAAGCAGCCATGTGTTTTCATTTAATACAAGGCCACAAATTATGTTTTAAGCTTAATTATAAAAGATAAATAGCAACTAGGCACTTGTGCGGGGGGGGTGGGGGGGTCTAGACTGGTGGGTTGGGTAATGCTTATCCAGAAAATCCATGATTTTTTTTTCTTGGAGCAGGGAAGGGGTTGACTCCAAGCCTCCCACTGCAGACATACCTAAGCATCTGATATAAGAGTATATGGAGTAAATGTATGTTTGTGCCACTGTTATTCTTCAAGCACTACTGTAAAGACTGAATCATAATAAAATGAACTTTGAACTACCCATTGTAAAGAAATCTGTCATTGCTGTACAAGTCATTTTGAAAACTGTGCTTACTGCAATGGCAGTGGTTACATAACCGTAACTGTCATAAGTGTAATAATTAATTGTGACAGGAATGCATAACAAATGGTATAAACATATTGTAGATTGAGTAATAGGTTGGTTATGAAACTTATTATATATGAAAATACAATCTTTTTTTTTTCAGTCTTAGTACAGTCATTGAGTGTGTTCTCCATTGGAGATAAGTACTTTGTACTTGCATTGTAACTAAGGTATTACGGCTTAAAGTAGAGTGTTTGGCTGCTTGTACATGTGTACATGTATGTTTTCCAACCATCCCTTTATCCATACGGAGAACACACTTAATAATATATTGTTTTCTTATTTTTTATTTGCATCCATATTTTTTCTTTCTTCTCCTTTTTCATTCCATGTAATAGCAAACTATGTGATTACATAGGCTATATAGCCCATATTGTTCCATGGCAGTGTGATTAAAAAAGATGAAAATAAACTAGTTAAAAATTAGTTTTGTCCTTGCTATATCTTTTAGGAAGTACATTCCTTTCTTTTCTATTCCTTTTCAATGAATTGTTTATTTTATTTGTATATTGACATGAATTACCGGCCTCAGTGGTTAAGCCATTACACTACAGGCTGGTAGGTACAGGGTTCGCAGCCCGGTACCGGCTCCAACCCAGAGCGAGTTCTTAAGTGCACAATGGGTAGGTGTAAAGCCACTACACCCTCTTCTCTCTCACTAACCACTAACCAACTAACAACTACTCCACTGTCTTGGACAGACAGCCCAGATAGCTGAGGTGTGTGCCCAGGACAGCGTGCTTGAACCTTAATTGGATATAAGTACGAAAATAAGTTGAAATGAAATGACATCAATTGTAAACCTAACCAGCACATTAAAATGTGGGAATGTTATGAACAGTTGTATACATGGTAGTATGTATGGAAAAACATTAGCAACAGACAATTTAAGACATAAGCTTTGTACATTGATGTACCAGCAAAAAAGGTTAACTGGTGTTGTTTGGTCAGCAGTTATATTTTGGTTTGACATAAGAACAAAACAAAAACAAAAATGTTTTATGTGCAGTTTGTAAAGATATAAATAAACCAGCAATACTTGTCATCTGGTCATAGAGTGTGAAATTATATTACTTCAGTTTTTGAAAACCTACTTACAGTAAAAAAAAGATATCCAACTAGTAGAATGAATGAATGAATGAATGTCTAACGACACCCCAGCATGAAAAATACATTGGCTATTGGGTGTCAAACTATGGTAATGCAAACAAATGATGATCAACATCAATATAAAAAGATTTAAATAAAAACACAGTGTAAAGAACTGTCCAAAAATACAAATATCACAGATAGATACTGACTTTTACTCAAAATTTCAATTTGTGCTGTATTGGCCATTCTCAAAGAGAATGTTACACCCCTGCACCACGGTGAGGTTACAGCATACGCAGGGGTCCAACTAGTAGAGACATATTAACAAAAGAATAATCATGTTTCTTACACACCCGTTGGTGAGAACACCATGCATTATTTTTCATAACACATGGTTGTTTACACACGTACGTGTGTTAACAATTTCAAGACATATGACTGGCTGCTCCTAGGTGATGAACAGGTCACCAGTGCCATGCAGCAAATGAAAAACAACACGGTGGAAATAGATTACACTGTGACGTATAGTTAACCTGACAATCATGTGTCTGGAACACGTAAGTTCGCTACAAGTGCAATGGTTGTAAATAACTTTTAGTTGAAAAAGATGTTAAAATTTGCTTAAAACCTGGTTTTTGAGGATTTGTAACATAGAATAATACATTCATGTCCGTTAGATACCATTTATCTCACAGCTTGTTGTTTAAAAACATATCAAACTTGCTTTTGCTCGTTAGATACATTTTAAAACAACTCGTGAGATAAATGGTATCTAACGGCCACTCATGTATTATTCTCTATTTAGAATTAAGTAGGATAAACTAATCAAGAAAATCCAATTTAAGACGCCACAAGCAAATAACATACTTTACTAAGGGTGAGTTTTGTTTTATTTACCATGCAGTGTTTAAATTCACCAGCCATGTTGGCATTAATGGCTGTGAAAAGGCAGATTCTGCTGCCAAGTCTGCTTTGAATTTGCCCCATGCCCTACAGTGATTTTAAATATAATATTACCCATTATTTCTCCCATCCCTAGCTATGCAAGACAGGCCCATTCCATGATGTCAGCCCATTCCATGACGTCAGCCCATGCGGAATAAATCTGTCTTGTATAGGCTATGATATCATTGCTTATAACATGGGTAGTAATACATTGTTGGTAATATATGACGTCATATTAATACAAGTTGGTTAGTTTTAGTTAGTTTTAGATCAATATTTTGTTATTAAAACCTTCATTATAAAAGTTATCTTGTTAATTTGCAGTGTTAAATTTTATTTAACACATGAAACAGAAGCAGCAAATATGATAGTGTAGTTTATTTATGATAAAATGGTCAGATAAAGAAGTTACTTTATCAGCCATCTTTATTTGTTCATGTAAAATAATTGTTTATTTATCAAATGGATGGGAGAAAAAGACTCCATCATATGTGGCAATGTGGGTAGAAATATCCGCCACCTCGGGTGTACTTTTTTTTATCCCACATGACCACATATGATGGAGTCTTTTAATCTTTTCGACTTTGCAGGGTAATTCGAATGGTGTGGTTGTGAACAAGCTTTATTCTGTCAAACTAGTACTGTGAGAATGGCAGTCCTCCTACAGTCAGTGCAGGAAGAATGAGGTGGTCTTGTGCCATACCCACATCGGCCATACATATTTGACACATTCTTTTGTTTTGAGGAAGGACCCTCCTCCTCCGTGTGAGCACTGCCAGTGTACGCTGACAGTGCACCTCATTTTGGTGCAGTGTAATCATCTGGAACCAACAAGAATTTTTTGTTTGGGTGTCAGAAATGTGGTGGAATCGTTTTAATTACACGTACACTCAGAATTAATTTTGATTTCTATACAAAATTTTAAAATATACTTTCCTTGATTTTTTTGTATTGCATTGTACTTTTCCCCACAGCTCTTTACTCCGTGGTTTTTCATAATTATATCATTTTTATTTCTAATGTACATGATCATATTTGTATATTTTTTCCCCTTTGTTTGATACCCAGTAGCTGATGTGTACTTTTGTTCTGTGATGTCATTAAACATCCATTCATTCTTTCATTCTGTCCCTAATTCGCTAGTACTTGTACTGTGTTTGTACCTTTTTAGTTCACATAAAATGCATTTTGTGCTACCATAAACAACATAACAGTATGACCACAAACACATTGAGTATAGCCAAAATGTATTATAATTTAAGCCAGTAGTTGTATGTAATTTAGTGATTACTAAGATATGAGAAGATATTTTACACTGCTTAATAATTATCGTCCGTGTCTTTAAAGATGTCGCTGGGGCAGGATCTAGTTCAGTTGGTAGAGTGCTCAGCTGAAGAGCTTAACTTGAAGGATTGAATCATCTCAGTGGACCTATTCACAGATTGGGTTTTATTACCATCCCAAATAGTGCCTCATGGCCATGGTATGTGCTGTCCTACCTGTGGAAAGTGCATATAAAAGATCCTTTGCTGCCAATAGAAAAAATATAGCAGGTTTCTCCTACATGTTACAATAACCTTATGTTTGACATCCAATAGCCAATGATTAATAAGTTGGTGTACTCTAATGGAAGGAAGGAAATGGTTTATTTAACGACGTACTCAACACATATTATTTACAGTGATATGGCATCTAACACATGGTTAAGGACCACACAGATATTGAGGGAGGAAACCTGCTGTTGCCACTTCATGGGCTACTCTTTTCGACTAGCAGCATGGGATCTTTTATATGCACCATCCCATAGACAGGATAGCACATACCACAGCCTTTGATGTACCAGTCATGGTGCACTGGCTAGAGTGAGAAATCCCCCTAATGGGCTCACCAATGGGGATCGATCCCAAACCGACCGTGCATCAAACGAGTGCTTTACCACTGGGCTACGTCTCGCCCTTCTACTTTAATGGTGTCATTAAATAACCTAAACTAACTTTAATGGTGTCATTAAATAACCTAAACTAACTTTAATGGTGTCATTAAATAACCTAAACTAACTTTAAAGGTTTTGCTCTGCAGATGTGATATTTAATTTAGGTTCCTTGCAGGATCGTCCACGTCCATCAAGGATCTGAGCTGGACTCCCACATGGAGGAGCTGTACGAACACTTCACTAAGACCGGTTCTCCTGTCATGATGGGTACGAAGTACGAAGTGTATTGTTTTCTATCAGTGTCACAGACTCACTACACATAAATGTACATGTACATACATATGCAGTCAGCTTAACTCATAGTAATTCTTTCATTTCATTGCTGTTACCACAGCTACACATTGGTTGATGTTAAAATATTAAAAGCCAAACTTTTGTTTTTGCCTCTAGAATGATTAATATACTATTATCTAATTTTGTATTGACACCAGAATTTGTGTCTACAGTGTTATCTTTTGTTTGATTTTAAAAATAAAAAATAATTAGCTTTTTGACTTGTATATAATGTGATTTAATAGAATGATGATTTCCATCCAGCTGTATGATCATGTCAGCGTTTGTTTAAAGTCCATTTAAAGTTTGGTTAAAGTTTATCTATGAATACATTTTTCTTTTTGCTTTGACCCCTGTATTTGCAGACATCCTTCTAGTTTATGTTGGAAATATTTTGTGACAGATTTGCAGAATTGTATTTAATTTAAGCTGGATTATGACTTTCATCTGTAGCATAGCTGTTCACCAAGTGATATCTTTCAACTACATGAATATGACCCTGTGGCAAAATTAAAGTCATTTAGAATTTGATTAAGATTTTTGTTAATGTTTATCTGATGTACATGTATTTAACTCTCATTTAATGAATCATTGGCTTTCATATTTAGTGTGGATATTTACCAAGTCATAGTGTACAGTCCTAGGCCTATGATAGTGATTATGTGAGAAAGTGAAGGTCATTTAGATGTTACTTTACAGTTTGGTTAAAGTTTATCTGCTTTAATACTTAAATCCTTTAATGGTTGGGTTTACTATTTTGGAATTTGTGTTTACCAGTGTAATAGTGCAGTATGACCCCAGGGCGAGATCAAGGTCATTTAGAAACTTGGTTCACGTTTGGTTCAAGTTTCTCTAATTGCCTTTAGTTCTGGAATCCTTAAATGGATGACTTTCATATTTGTTATGAGTGTGCACCAGGTGAGTCTTCATTTCCACCCCTTAATTGCCCTGTCCCAGGCCTCAGAAAATTGCGAGACAAAAGTTACGTTCATGCATCGCTTGCATAAGTATAGTTTGCTTAACCACGTTTTCGTTTGCACATAGAATTTATGACATCCTTTACATATTCATGATGGGTTACCTAAAAATTAAATTGTTACCTGAATTAGTTTTTGCATGGGGGCGGGACGTACCCCTGAGGTAAAGCGCTTGCTCGATGCACGGTCGGTCAGGGATCGATCCCTGTCGGTTGGCCCATTGGGCTATGTTTTGTTCCAGCCAGTGCACCAGGACTGGTATATCAAAGGCTGTGATATGTACTACCCTGTCTGTGGGATGTTGCATATAAAAGAACCCTTGCTGCTAAATGAAAAGAGTAGCCCATGAAGTGGAGGCAGCGGGTTTTCTCTCTCAATATCTGTGTGGTCCTTAAAGGTAGGATCAACTCAAACAAGAGCCTTATGTGTTGGAAAGATGCATACCCGGACAACCAACACATACTGACACTTTAGCAAATGAAAAACGCGTAATTTTAGAGTTAATAAAAAAACATGATTATTCCTGCTAACTGGGGGCAAGCCATTTTGTTTTGTTTTTGTCACGTCCGGTGGGATAGCTTGGTGCGAAGTGAAGTCAGCTCCTGACCATCTCCTGTATGTACAGTGTAAACAAAAGCAGTAATTTTTGACAATGCGCTTCTCTTTGATCAACCTGACTTGTAAAACAGCATAAATGACGTAATAATATAATAAACTATTTAACTAAATATATTTCAAGTTGCATTAATGGAACAAAATGGGGTTATAGTATTTTTCTTTGTTTAATAATCCAAAGGAAAAATGTACACTATTAGGCCTATTGATATGCTATGTTGGAGCAAAAACAACAACCCACGATACCCAAGTGATAATTTTCTTTTCTTTGGGACTACGTAATTGGTCAATTCTGTGGTTTTAGATGGAAAAGCCTACTTAATCAATAGTTTTATTTTTATAGGTTTAGATAATTGATATTGTATTTACAGTAATAAACCATGTGCATTACAATTTTAGGGACGACAGGTAATATTCCACAATACCGGTATGTATTTTTGTGTCTAGACAGCGTCAATTAATTGGCTCGTCTGGTTACCAATCAAATACACACCTGTCAGTCAGGAATCACAGGTAGAAGCAACTAACAGCATAGACCAATTAACTAAGAAAACACTCCATGTATGATTTCAGTATGTAGGTTAATGCATGGGCAAAACATTGTTAATTGTTTCGACTTGTTATGTAGCCACTTTGACAATGGTATTTTATTTTTGTATTAAAAAATAATATATATAGTGCTGGATATACTTATTGCTGACTTACTGGGATGTGTATTATTACAGAACATTGCAATGTATGACTATTTATCATCCCGCAAAAACCAGGTAGATTGTGTTTCTCTAGTTCTAAGGCTCATTCCTGACGTTACGCGTTAAGTATTACGTAACCATCAGCTCGCCAGAGGGCGTACTCACTGAGATGGTACAAAATGGCTGCGCCCGTTATATATAATAGCCGTCACATTTAACCGTTTTATTAATTAACTATATGATTATATGTGTTGATATTAAGCAATAATGTTTATTATATATCGTTGAATATTCATACCAGGCCAAATGCCTTAATTGTCCTCTCCTTTAACCATATGTCCGACGCCATATAACCGTAAATAAAATGTGATGAGTGTGTCGTTAAATAAAACATTTCTTTCTTTCTTAGTTTTTGCATAACCCGTAAATGGTTTACACAAATTGTGAATTCTCAGAGGCTTGCTGCCGCATGCATGAGGTCAAGGTGATTTGAGACTTGTTGTGGTCTTACACCTACCCAGTGAGTCATTAAGACTTGCTCTGGGTGGGAGCCGGTATACCAGGCTGCAAACCCTTTACCTACCAGCCTTATGTCTGATGGCTTAACCACGACCCCATCGAGGCCAGTTCTGAGTTTATAAATGTGATACCAAAGTAAGGCAAAAATGTTTATTGTTAACAAATATAAAGAAACTTAATTGTTAAAAATAATTTTAACCTACCAAGACAAGAAATCATGTAGGCCCAATTAATATGTATGCTCTAAATGAAATAGGCTTAAGGAATATATTTTAAAGTGTTGAATGTCGAGGAATCTGTTCTTGGACTAAGTTCCCTACCTACTTATTAAAAAAAATGTCTAGCAGATATGTGGATTGATTTAGGTTTTTACTAATCTTCATATGGCATTCAAATTAAGCCATCTTCACTTTGCTGTTCTAGTTTTACAAAATCCAGAAGGAATGTTAAACATACAAGTATGTATGGTTGTCAGGTCAGGTCTGAGTGTTTAACATGCACATTCAGAACAAGATGTTGTAGTGCACGCCTGTCCTGGGCACATGATTGGGTATTTCCTTTTAACTTAAGCTGACCTCTCACTAATCTCTTTTCCCCCCCATTACAATAGACTGGTCCAAATTTCCCAACAGCCAATGCAATGGCTCGAAATCTTCAAATGAGTCCTCTGTTTCCCATTCTACATGTAGTTACATGACAGCATAGCTCTTCTTTTCTCTGAGTATGCATTTCTCGCTTCAGCCAGTGCACCACGACTGGTACATCAAAGGCTGTAGATCATGAAGTGGCGACAGCGGGTTTCCTCTCTCCATATCTATGTGGTCCTTAACCATATGTCCGATGCCATATAACCGTAAATGAAATGTGTTGTGTGCATTGTTAAATAAAACATTTCCTTCCTTCCTCTGAGTATGCATGCTTGTGTAATGTGTCATATTAGCTATTAGTTTACTTATAAAATAATTAATCAACAGGATAAATGGGATGCAGGTTAAAACAAAATTAAGTCTTGTTATAAAATAACTTTTAACTAATAATAAATTTTATTACACAGGTGGTGAAAGTGATAATTCCTCAAAGGGAATTCTAGGAGTATGCAGAGAGCCAATGTCTTTGCTAGTACTTGTAAGTTGATTTTATTTTCATTATGTAACCAAACGACATGGTTAGATTTTGCTTCTTAAATTCACTTTACGCAGTCTTCTCCATGATCAAACCAAGCTTATGATCACTCTCCTAAAATGGTGCTAGACGAGTAATCACTGTTACATATTGTATTAAAATAAATGGGTGATTCATTATTATTTACTAAATAAATTCTAAAAAATTACAAAAATAATATTTGTTTTTGTAAGTTCATTTGTTTCCTACATTTAAACAAGTACAACATTAAGATTGCTATATAGCCACATTAATGACTAAGAGAAGCAGTTGAAATTCTGTAAATAAAAGTTTTGGGATTACAAGTATTCATTAAATGTTAAATACATCTATCTTTGTCTTGCCTTGATGAAGTCAAAAAGGTGAGATATAGTTTACTGGTTACATGTCGTTAGCCTCTTAGCATAATTGCCCAACTCCCTATCAGTGGGTGCACTGGGCTATTTCTCATTCCAGCCAGTGCACCACAATGTGCTATCCTCTCTGTGTGATTGTTCATTATAAAAGATCCCTTGCTTCTAATGAAACAATGTAGCAGGTTTCCTCTCCAAGACTAGATGTCAAAATTACCAATGTATCATTAAACAAAACAAAAAAAACCTCATTGCCTAATTTTAAAAACTTTTGAGACCAATGGAATTTTTTTTTATATACAAACAGAAATGAATTCTTTAAAAATTATTTGAACAAAAACAAGAACAACAACAATATGTTCTTTTTATTCTTGTTCAAGTAATTTTTAAAACATTAATTTTTGTTTATATAAATGTTCTTTCCCCACGGTTCACAAAAGGTGAATGGCAATTATGCTAAGATGCTGGTCATGATGTTTTATTTTTCAGATGATGAAAGTATCAATTTTTGCATTTATCTGCATTTAAATAAATTTGTCACAAACTACACGTCCTAGACCAATCAAATTTGGTTTATATTTGCATCTCCAAATGTTCATCTGAATGCATATTAATATTTTAAACACAATATTTAATTAATTGTTAATCCTGAATGCTATATCTGGATAATTATTAATTAATTCATCAAGTCAGTTTATGGTAGAAGAGACATTTAATCATGCAGAATTGTTACTATTAAAAGATAAAAACTAGATTAATCTTGAATACTATATTTTGATTTACTTGTTAATTCATCAAGTCAGTTTATATACATGTATGGTAGACAAGACATTTAATTGTAACGAATTCTTATTATTGCAGGATCCTCACTATTATGGTAAAACACCAGATAAGGAAGCTCTCCAGCAGGCTGGGTTTGTGAAGTGGGTTCCACTGGACGCATTTCACCAACAATCATTCTACAATCTTTGTCTACCTTTACCACACAGATCCTGACATGTCTTTAATAGGAGGTCATGCAGCATGTTCTGTTACTAACATAATTTCTGTGTAATAAATTATTCCTTCTTTTCCATTCTATATTGTCTTTTTGTGATGAAACACACTTGTTAATGTGCAGGAAGCATATTTTAACTCTTTTATGAGATACATGCAAGTGTTAATTCTTCATCAAACCAAAATTGAAAGGTGTTTGTGAGTGAGTGAGTGGGTGAGTGTGTGTGTGCATATGTTTAAAAACAAACACCAGACCAGTGTAATAACTAATCATGTTTGATACCTAAGGGGCCATTTAAATATTACATAATGCTCGAGGGGGTGGGTGGGTGTAGGTCCAAACGTTATGTAGTGTTACAGAGGCTGAGTTGGTGTATTTAACAGCGTTGCATTACACATTTTAAACAATTTTTTATTTGTAAAATCTTTTATTTTGTTTAGTGTTTTTATCGGACGTTTTTCTGCTCTTGTCTGGCTGAACTCTGCCCACATACATGTGGATAGCACATACCATGGCCTTTGATGTACCAGTCGTGCTCAATTTTGAAATACTCTGAAAATGCAGCATTTTTATATGCACCATCCCATAGACGGATAAATAAAAAAAGTCGTGCTAATTTGTGGACTTAGTGAGGGAGATGTAATATCTTAGTTGTGTGTTTTTGAGGAAGGTTACCGTATAAACAAGCATTCTGAAGTAATAGATGTCAGACGCGGATGGGGGGGGGGGGGGGGGGGACGACCACTCATTTGGAAATTATTAAGGGTCGGTCACAAGCCTGCTGTTACCCCTAACTATTTTTGATTGCATTAGTCTAAGCTCTATCCTGTCTGTGGGATGGTGCATATAAAAAATCTATTGCTACTAATGGAAAAATAGCGGGTTTCCTCTCTAAGACTATATGTCAAAATTACCGATTGTTTGGTAGCCAATAGCAGATGATAAATAAATCAATGTGCTCCAGTGGTGTCGTTAAACAAAGCAAACTTCTTTTTTCTTGGTTTAAGGTCAGCATATTGTGCAAGCACCTAAATTGGAAATCCGATTAAAATTATGCTAAATCTACTCTCATCGAAATAATTTCATGCACTACAAATTAAACTGTATATATATATATATATATATATATATATATATATATATATATATATATATATATATATATATATATATATATACAGGTTCAGATGTGGTTATATTTTGAATTTAACATGCAAACTGCATAATGCATGAATATTTTTTTGATGTACATAGTCCTGCGCTAACTATATTCTTTAGCAAGCCCAATAGTATGTTAACATTTTCTGTAAAGAACCTAGAAAGAGTCCTTTGACGTGACGTCAACAATGCTTTGGCGTGACGTCGACGTTTTAATATGGTTATTGATGTCAAAGTGATACTACGTACATTCTTCTGGATATAGACGTGTGCGAACAGAATCGCTTTTTGACATTGATAATCATATTATTTTATTTTAAATGTGTATAAATGTAAAATATCTGTACATGGATCTAATAGCCTACTACTGGATTTAATGACGACACCTAAATACTGCGCTGAGTGGATGTACATGTACATGAATAGAGGTACGTTTTTAATTATATGTTTGTTTGATTATTTATTAAGCTGTTGAAGTCTTAGCTGGCAGTGCCACCCACCATGAAGGGGCGGGGGGGGGGGGGTGTGTGTGTGACCGAGGAAGACAATGCCCTACACCTACTCACCCCCGCTACTCTAATGCGGGCCGTAGGAACAACTTTGGGAATGGGTGGTGGTGGGGGGGGGGGGGGGGGCACTGACGGAGCGGGTACAAACTATATCAGATTTTGCTTACAATGGCAAACAATGTGAAAAAAAGCTCATAAGTGTGTGTGTGTGTGGGGGGGGGGGGGGGCGGTTCCTTCGTGCCTGTAATGTTTTTAATATATTAATAAGACTACAAGAAATGTTCGCGAGGTTAATTCAGTTCAGTACAGTTCAGTTTATGCCCTCGAGGGTATTGGAGGTGCTCACCTCTCCAAAGTTCGAAATGCCCCGAAAAATCCAGTGTTTAGCAGATGAATGCAATGCATGTATTGTTTTTAGTTGATAACATGTTTACAAAGGTCAGTTCAATATTTTTGTGGAAGATTGGCATATATACATGTTTGTGTACTTCTGAATACTGTAAGTACCCCTTTTAAGCGTTACACTCCCTTCCTAGAAAAAACGTGGATCCGACCCTGCTTGTTTTGACAACATAAAATTGCACTATTACTGCCAACTATCCACCAGCATCACCTGTGACCCCTGTACGATTTCACGCTGGGTCCGTCATTGCAGGGGGCGGGATGTAGACTCAGTGGTAAAGCGCTCGCTTCATGCGCGGTTAGTCTAGGATCGATCCCATTCGATGGGCCCATTGGGCTATTTCTTGTTCTAGCCAGTGCACCACGACTGGTATATCAATCTGTGCGATGGTGCACATAAAAGATTTCTTGCTACTAAGAAAAAAATGTAGCAGGTTTACTCTCGGATTATATTTCAAAATTACCAAATGTTTGACATGAGTAATAATCAATGTTCTCTAGTGGTGTCGTTAAACAAAACAAACAAACCGTCATTGCAAGTCCCCTACAGCTCCTCCATATGTTCATCTCCTAAGTTCAAGGTAAATAACTCTGTCACAAAATTGATATATTCCAGTTTTGACAGTTATGGCCCTTCAATAAATTTCCACGAGTCAAACTTGATCCTAGCCATAACTGTACAAATAGGGTAAATGCTAAAAAATGTGGAGCATTATCTGTAACTATATGTGATAAAGCTATACATAATAGGCATACACACAATTTCTGATTATTATTTTGAGGCTCTGCCAAAAAATAAAATAATAAAAGGCCGAAAAACCATATGTGGGATGGAAGGACAGACCGACGAAAACAAAATCTATAGCCCACTTTGATGGAATCATAAAACATAAATTCTCATATGGCCAACATATTTTTATTTTAATTCAGCACCTCAAAATTAAGTTAAAGTCTATATTGGATGAAGAAAAATCTCGTTCATGTCACATGGGACCTTCCCGACTCTTGAAATGTGTATCTGTGAAAGAGAACATAACAGCAAAACGGAATCCATTTTAAAATACACATAGAACCAGACCACAGTAAGATAAAAACGTCTCCATAGAAGCAAAAATGGCACTTTTAAACTGAAAAAGACACATTTTCGATTTTTTTCTAAGGGTCAGCTGGTTGCCTTGCCACCACCCCGAAAAATTTCCTTGTCAATAATTTACACGCAGTAGCAGTAATAGGGTGCCATTTTCCAGAAATGTTATTTGTGCCAGTATTTTTGTGAGGGATATGGTCCAACACAGTTTTAAAACCTAAATTTGGGATGCTGATCAATGAACTCATCTGTGCAGTAAGACCTTAAAGTATTAACAGATTTTGTCAAATTTGGTTTGAAGTCAATTTGATAATGCTGGGTATCTGAGAAATTACGTTTTATGTTTCAAAATGGCCAAAATCAAAATGACAGAACATTTTCTGATAAAAATGATTTAACTAGAATCCCAACGATGGTGTCCATACTGATTAAGGCAACTGCAATGTTTTCGTGTTTCAGTTGTTTATTGCGTTATGGTTTACAACGTGTTGACAATAAGAAAAAATCCATATATAATACTAATAGTACAGAACAATTACAAACAGTGGAATCACATAACAAACAGTCACATAAACTAGATATATAAAATATGATTATAATTTTTTGTTATTTATATAAGAAAGAAATGTTTTATTTAACGACGCACTCAACACATTATATTTACGGTTATATGGCGTCAGACATATGGTTAAGAACCACACAGATTTTGAGAGGAAACCCGCTGTCGGCATTACATGGGCTACTCTTCCGATTAGCAGCAAGGGATCTTTTATTTGCACTTCCCACATGCAGGATAGCACAAACCATGGCCTTTGTTGAACCAGTTATGGATCACTGGTCGGTGCAAGTGGTTTACACCTACCCATTGAGCCTTGCGGAGCACTCACTCAGGGTTTGGAGTCGGTATCTGAATTAAAAATCCCATGCCTCGACTGGGATCCGAACCCAGTACCTACCAGCCTGTAGACCGATGGCCTGCCACGACGCCACCGAAGCCGGTGCTTATTTATATAAAAATATAATATTACATGTATTTTATTCAACAGATCCAGCAACAATATAAAATGCTAACGATAACAGTCTATCAACAGAATTTAAGTTAAAACTGTTTGACACATAGTATTACCTATCCTTTTATATGGATGAAAAATATGGGTCCACGAAAACACGGATATTATCGCAAATATACACACAAATGTTCTGAGACGCTTACTCCCTGTTAAAAAAGACACACCGATATTCATGTTATATGAAGAACTAGGACGTAGACCACTTCAATTAATTATCCAACAAAGAATGATTAGTTTCTGGACTAGAATTGTATCTGGCAAACAAACAAAACTATATTTTATATTACATGAATTTATGTTACACGACTCTTCCCTAAATGGACACAGTTCATTTCATTTATTAACTTTGAACATTTACAGGTCATCAGTGTTACATACAGATACATGTATATATACAAGAGATGGCATAATTGTATAATGGAAGGTGTCGACATAAAAAGGACACGGAGAATATAAATGCTTGTGTATAAAACTGTATTAATAGAGACTATTTAACTGTTGATTCTCGTCTTTTAAACATTTTCAATAAATATTTTCCTAATTTACATACATATGTAATTCTTTTACATTGTTAGTTGATAGTATTTCTGTCAATTTAAACATAGATGGATGGATTCTGTAATATGTCCTGATATATATATAAAACTCTATAGTCGCTAAAAAAACCCAGAACAACATAATATTGTATGACACTCGTCCTCAATTTCACCTAAGTTACACAAAACACACAATCTTTTAGATCTACTTATGCTATGATAGCGACCAACTTCAATAGCTAAACTCTGTTCGTTTTCAACTCTTCGTAGCTGTTTGGTTGTAATGCTAATATGAATCAATATAGTTATGCAGATTCGGGCAAAAGCCAGTCTGTCCACCTACAGAAATGGGAGCCCGTCGTACGCATATGAACATGCATCAGGCATGTGGCCTCAGATTACAGTTATCTTCCCATTTGGTTGTCCAAAATCCGGAAATTTGACCGCGCAAGTAGTCTGCTGTTTGACTGTGATTATTTCATGGCAGACAGCTATGAAGTGGCAACTGTTTGACTGAAGTGACAGGGGATAGCATGTAGTTTGTAAACATGTATAACTTGTTGACATTGAAGACTTGTTTGTGGTAATTCCGGCCCATACAAAAGTAGTACTTTTTGTGTAAAATGGGTGTACTCCGGCCTGGTTTAGAGGGTGTGTCTGTTTAAACCAATATGCTGGGAGAAAGAGCTGGACAACAGGGGTTGTCCTTTTCAGGGTATGTGTCCCCCATGCAGGCAAAGGTACATACAAAACTTCACGGGACTGCTGATATTAATAAAAATGTTATAGCCACTAAGGCTATATAGAAACATATAGCGAAATTAATTGTGGTATGAGGCCATGTAACTCTTCCGCTTTTTAGCGGAATTCCACTTTAAAAAAAAAATCTTTTATCGTAAAATTAATCCGTGAAAATAGTTTCATACCCCCCCCCCCCCCATTTCCCTTTATTTTCAGTTTTTTTAAAATTATTGCACTTCCACTTTCTTAATTGCTGTTCGCTTACCTATAGACAGTGTAGCGCAATATAAGACTAATGACCAAAGAAATCGCTGCGCTTTTGTATGACAGAACATTTTCAGCTTTTTTTAAGAATACTAAATCGCATGCCTGATGTATGTATGTATGTATGTATGTATGTATGTATGGATATATATGTATATATATAGATCGCCTCGGTATGTATTATGACGCGGTATGTATTTTGGCGCGCTATCTTTAAATAGCAAAAGAAAAGCTATGACCTCAAATGCAGAACTTTATGTTGACGGAAGTATTTTTTATTGATATGATTAATGCAATGTTTTCAATTTGCCACTTTGCGGTCAGTATAAACAATTAAAAATGCCATGTAATTAAAAGTACTATTTTCCGTAAGCCACTTTTTTAACATACATAAACATCTCTCTATCTCCAAATTTTCTCAATGAATTTTACTCACCTGCTGCACGAAACATTGTTGTCTGCTACTATTGAAATAAACACAAGGCAATTAGATCATCTCTACGTCAATATATTTCTATGGGCGTCCGAATGAGTCTCCTGTACTTATTTTATATGCAACGCACACGAATATATTGGATCAGGATTAAACGACGTTCAAGTGCATATTACATCTTAAAATATTATCTATTTCACATGAAATGTAAAGTGGACATTGTTTTGAATAATAAACAAACAAAAAAATCTAGAATGGCTGTCAAATGTACTCCCACCCTATCAATGTACAAATAGTGACTATGTTTGCACTGGGCTATATGGTTTAGCCTACAGGTGACAATCTGGTTAAAATGTATTTTAATTGTGTTATTTTTGACGTGTATTATTAATATGGAATTTATGGACCACCACACATCGTTTCCAGTTGTTTGGAGTTGTTCTTCTTGAATATTGGTCATTCACAAGTTATCTGGATGTTCCGCGTCAAAATACATACCGCATCAAAAAGGTTAGAATATTACAGTATGCACATGTAAGCTAAAACGTAAACTAAAAATCTCACTATATATTGAATTTAATGTTTATATTTTAATGATATATACACATTAGGTTATGTCTCTGTAAATAATAACAAAAAAAACATCGTTATTTTTACACTACGCAAGATGTTGCTTATCTGCGTCAAAACCCATACTGTGAGGATATATATATATATATATATGAATCTCAGTCTCGGTCCCGATTATGTTTCAGTTGTAATTTTAATTTCGTAAAACGTGCACTTAAAACAATAACAGTCACAATAAAGTTAAGCTAATTTAAATAAAGTTACATAAAATGAAGCTTTGTATCAATATGCAAATGCGCGAAACTGTCATTGATTAATTCTAACTCGTATAGGATGGAGTATACTTCAACAGTAAAAACAGAGGACGGGGTTTCTAGTTGTTGAATTACAGTTTGTGTGATACAATCTGATAAGACTTCATGTGGACACCTCTCAATAAAACGGCTTCATCACTGAAGGTCTGGTCGACATAGTTTTCGTCAATGTGAATCTGTAAATAAAACAACGTACTGTACTTTTAAGTCTTTGTTAAATTTCTTAAATACGCGGCATGTTATTTATATTTATAAGAATTGTCTTAACGTTAGGAATGTGTGTCTATGTATGTATGTATGTATGTATGTATAACTACGCGTAGCGTGTGTGTGCGTGAGTGTGTATGTATATATTTGTATGCGTGTATGCTTGCATATGTGTACGCGTGGGCAGGTTGCTTTTTATCCGAATTAAAAGCCCGTATAATTTTCCCGAACAACTCCATCGAATTTGCTCGAATGCGAAGATTTGCCGCAGCAGTGGTGGTGGTGGTGGTTATGGGGAGGGGGGGGGGGGGGGGGGGCGTAGTTGACCTGTAGTTTTACCAGTCATACGTTTATATTTGTTTGGCATCTATTTCACGCAGAAAATTACATCATTACCGTAACGAGTAATTTACAGAAAATGAAGCATTGTAAAGCCAAACAAAAATGAAATATGTGTACTTCAAACTGTCATATTCCACTATGCTATCTAGTTAATACGTATAGTTGCACAAACCTGTGCAGTTCAACATAGGATCAGACCAGAGGCCGTTGTCCTGGCATGTTGAAGTGTTGAATCCACTCACATAGTCATAACCATCTGAACAGGAATAACTGGCAACAGACTGATACGTGGTAGTGTTGAATTCGACCTCTGTTTCAGAAAATATAAGCGGCGTTCCACAATCAACCACTGAAACAATGCAAAACATAGTTTATCATCTCGTATTAGTAACACACCTTTAGTCTGATACTCCATTAACACATTTGTTTTATTTTAAAAAGCAACATCACCATTTAACAAATGGTAATGTATGTGTGTGTGTGTGTGTGTGTGTGTGTGTGTGTGTGTGTGTCACTTCTCTGTCTCTGCCATATACTCGAATTTTATAGATTTAAATACAGTGTACAGGCGCAGGTGCAGGGGTGAGGGTTGGTTCCCTCCAAGCCGCTGAAGCAAATTTTCTTTTAAAATATTCCTGCACACGTGCCTAGTGTATATATAAACAAAGTAAATGTAATTATATTATATATACCTGAGTGTATACTCGTATAACTATACAAATGATGTATTATTTCCATGAATATATATATATATATATATATATATATATATATATATATATATATATATATATATTGCACTTTGGTCCTACGCTATTACTCAGTTTCACGCCCTTCGACGATCTTCAGATAGCTGACACTGGTGAATAGATTGCAGGATTTTTATGTACTGCGGTTGCGTGGTTTAAGCTTGCTGGTGTGACGGCATTTTGAGTATATATATATACTCTGTCTAAACCGGATTCACTTGGGACCGATGAAATGTGCCGGTTTGGACAGAGTGCCGGTGTAGACTGATTTCGTCCAAAGTTACGGTTCCTGCGATATATTGATCAGAAAATACCAACGTAATTAAAACGTCATATTAACCAAACGTTTGGCCTATGTGTAAAACATCTGTGAAAGCAAGGCTAAGCAATGCTTGTTTTAGTGATTGGTATAAACCTGAACGGTATTTGCGTTTTTAGAAACCATTCAAATATTCAAAACTTGCTGTTGACTATTCGTTTGCTCTCTACAGAAATATTGTCCTCGTAGAATTACCGGTAACAGGTACTACATATTTGTATATCTGATACTGTCTGTCTTCCGATCTTGAATTTCAAAGCTAAATATTTCTTTTTACACAAAGGATTTGATGAAAATTCATAGATTAATTTCACTTTATGTTCGATGGAGAGTTCGATACGTTGCCGTTTTTTTTTCGCTCCGCCATTGCCAATCCAGAAAAACAATGCAAAACGGAAGCGTCATTCACATACACATAATAACTCGATCCACATCCGTTACAACAGGTGTAGTTCATTGTTTATTAAGCTTTGAAAGACCTAGGTGTCTTAAATATTGGGGAACTGCCGTCATTGTTTAAAAGGTAACCACTGGCAGACAGTTGAGGTAAGATCGCATGCCGGTGTAGACAGAACTGATTACTGAATAAACGATTCTTTTGTCCTTGAATTTGCATCCGAAGTCCGGAATAGACAGCATTCGGTGTAGGCAGAGTTTTGTTCCTAATAAATTAACGGTAGCTAGACGGGACTTTAAAACTACGCCGGTTTACACAGAAACTCGGTTCAGATACCGGTTTGGACAGAGTCCACTATATATATCCAAACCGGATATATATTTATATATATATAAAATGTAAAACAATGATTCAAGCTCCCCCATCTTCTTTGACCTTGCTTTTGTGTCCGGTAACAATAGACCAAAAATAAAGTCCTATAAGCATGGGCCGTAGGCCTCAGTCAGTATCGAATTATTGGGTCCATAAAACATGATGGTCAATAATTGATAAGTATATAATGAAGGATCCTTATTACATACAAGGTGTCATAAATTGAGTATTTTACGTAGTGATCTGTATTATACAAGTTGTTTTATTCACAGCTATGATATCTAGTTAATAAATGTAGTTGAACACACCTGTGCAGGTCAACGTTGAATTAGACCACTGTCCGCTGGCTTCACACGTTGAAGTGTCGAATCCACCAAAATAGTCGAAACCAGTCGAACAGGAATAATTGGCAATAGACTGGTACGTGGTATTGTGGTATTGCATCTCGGCACCAAACACTGTATTCGGTGTCCCACAATCAACCGCTGAAAGAACGTTAAATAAAGAATACTACACGAGTGGCCTTTAGATACCATTTATCTTACAACCTTAGAAACAAAACTATCGTTTGACAAAGGGATTTGTGTAAGTTTTATTTAACATTAAACAAGGTACTGAAAAGCACTGTACAAATAGTATTAATTATACTTTGACAGGTAATGAAGCGGTAAATACTGTACGAGTTCATTTTGAACATTCATTTTGTTAAGTATGTAGGTGAGAATTGCTTTAACGTTCTTAAAGGGACAGAACCTGTCCGTAAAAATGGACACCAAGTTTAGTTAATCTACAAACCTGCAACACACGTTTGGATATGGTTATAACAGAGAGAAGCTAACGTTTGTGATGTTTAAACAGGGAAATACCGTCAAAAATAACTTGAGCTGGTTTCATTAACCATTACATCTTAGACGAACGTGCATTTATAAAAACTAGGGTATGTCTCTTTAAGGTCAAAACGCATTTGTTGATACAAATGTTGACAGAACCAGTGTACAGAAAATGTAAAGGAGAGGGAAAGGGGAGTTAATGGCAGATTATGGACAATTTGGAATAACATTTTGTGAAGATAAGCCTGGATAAAATGTTTTAAAAAACATTGCCTACACAGCAGAACATCTATATTCTTTGGATAATTTTGGAAGGACAATGCACATATAAATAAGAGAAATATAAAAGGATCACAATATTTACTAATGTGGAGAAACAAATTGACATGGAGGAAAGGAATCCAGCCTGGTGGTTCAGGCTGTTGGATCGAGAAGCGATGTGGTATTCAATCTGTCAACATTTGTATAGTCCGTTTGCGTGAAGAGGGAACCGATAAGTAAAATGAATGAATAAACGTTTAACGACACCCCAGCACGAAAAATAAGGAACCGATAAGTAATGCTAAAACTTATACTAAAACGTATTATTGAGTTTTAAACCCATACCAACTCAAAACATATTTTTTACTAAATATATTTTAGTAAATAAAAAAGTTTCTTAACAAACTGCCATCAAATTATACAGATCAATCTGATTTTTAATACACGGGTGAAGACAAAATGCTAGAACAGCCTTGGCTCATTTACACATTACTTGTGATGTGTTTCTGGTCGTCCTCGTGTTTGTGGGTCTTTTTTGTTTCGTGTCAAATTTATATTTGGTCGTCCTGAAGCATTTAAAACGAAACAGAAAGGGTACGTACTGAAACTAGCGTCAGAGGCTTTGATAACAAAGGTATGAATAAACGTGTTACGTCTGAGTTTACGTTTCATTAAAAAGAAAACCTGTAACATTAAGAGAGACGGACAAAGCACAGTGTATATGAATACATCTGTGATTTGGTACGTTTCACGTTAATATATTTTGTTTATCCTGCAATCACTGTATATATATTGGCAAGATATGACTATTATTGAGTTATTTTGTACCCTAGTTACGATCAGCAATGTAATGCTGACCTGTGACACTACAATGTAAAGGCTTGATCAGACCGAACTACGACTTCGTGCGATGGAGTGAGATTCTAGATATCTATGGTTGTCCCCGAGTCGGAGACGATATTACAATCTTAGTTGTGTGGTCACATTGGAAACGATGAGTTTGCGACGCATCTGAGAAAATCATAGTGAAAGCGTACGACATCGTACGACCGTCGTACGAGGTCGTACAACTTCACTACGATTGTCTGCCGAGAAGCTGACATCGTAGGAACACGATTAAAGTCGTACGATGTCTTACGATCCCACGTGATGTCGCACAACATTGTGGAAAGGTCATGGGACGTCTTTCAATAATATTTCCAGGTGAGAACATGTGAAAATGTCGTACGATTACACATGATTCACCCGCCCCACCCCTCCCGATGGTCCGCGATCACCCGAAATTCACCCATTACATCGTAAGTGGTCGTATGACGTCTTAAGGCCGGTGTGACCGTAGCTTAAACAAATATGACGTTAAAACACAACAATAAGAATAAATAACTTTAATATAATATATTTGGTATTATGAAAAAAACATTATTTGAATAAGAACTGTTTTGTGTTGGTGTATAGATATTCTAGGCGACAAGGCAATCAATACGCGTGGTCACCGTAAAGTGTTCATTTCGTTTAGTATTCTCAGTATGTATGAGAAATAAAATAATCGGTTACTGTGTGTCCTTTTGAATATTGTAGGTGCTGTCACGGGGATTCTATAATACCCGTAACTGAATAAAACACGATTATCAAAATATCTCTCCTAACTGTATATCTATTAGATCTCTCTGTAACGGGCGGTTAAACTCTAGTATGGCTCGTCTAGGTATGATCAGAGATACGATCTTATATAAAGTATATATTATTATAGCACGTTAGTTCACTAGAAATACAACAAAAACACAATACACTTTGGAATCTGTATTAACCTACGCTGACAAATGTACAGCCGTAGTAGTTAATTAATAACAACAATAATAACAACCCAGAACTGATCACTTAATTAGTTAATCTCTAGGTGTCTAGTTACACAATATGTGAATCACTTCACCGTGACAGAACACCCACACGTGTGATAATTGAGAAACGCTTCTAGGAGAAGTTAATTAATAAGGGAATTACCACTCTATTCCTAACTGGTTAATTTTTAATTAACCCATACTACTCGTTCAGTAACGTGTGATAATTGAGAAACGCTTCTTGGGGAACTTAATTAATAAAGGAATTACAGCTCTATTCCTAACTGGTTAATTTTTAATTAACCCTAACTACTCATTCAGTAACCTTGTAACACAGAATTAATACTGGTACCTATCACAATAAAGACAATAACCTACAGTTTACCTAGGTCTTCTAGGATGACTGGCTAAGCTTTATATTACCAAATACTCGTATAAAATATAGAACAGTAAGACTACGATTTACTTCGTCAGATGACCGAAGACACTGTCTAAAGAATATTGGTATAATACAGTATTAAAATATTAAAAGTCACATCAATCACATCAAGGTTATACACAGAGCAGAAATAAAATATTTACCAGTCCAAACGGACAACGTTCCCGGGAAGCCTTCCTTTTCTGGTTCTCCTCGATATCTCTAAAAACTAGCTATTTATTATATAAATCAGAATTCGCCTGGGGGTACAAGGCGGTACCTCCCCCTATCATCTGATATTTCCACCGCGACCAAGCGGTATTATTTCTCTCTGATCGTCAGACTTACTGACGCCATCGTCGCCAAATCACGGTTGTAAAAACCGCACTCGCAGAGGTATTACGTAACTACTCGCCACATGGCTCCGCACCTGGGCTAAGAGTGTACGGTCGCGCGGAGGTATTACGTAACAATCGCCCATCTGGGCTAAGTGCAATTAGAACTGCACACGGCCTTCTAACACAATTAATATCGCCACAGGCGAAAACAAAAATTAAGAGCATGTACCGTCACAGGTGCCCTCTTTAGATGTTGTATCCCCTCCCTAAATATTGGATGTGCCTTTTGTAAATGTTGAACCCATCCCTAGAAAAATCGTCTGTCTGCTTGTTACGTCACTAGAAGATAAGGACGGAAACCTCGCTGCATTCGCCATTCTAACCTGCACAGGATAAATCCGATATCTCAAGACAGTAACGAGTTATTCTCTCTCTCTCTCTCTCTATATATATATATATACAGTCAAACCTGCCTTCGCGGCCACCTCCATATGGCGGCCACCTGTCCATGGCGGCCACCCTGAGGTCCCCCCAATGAATTTTACTATATATTTTACCTCTATATGGCAACCACCTGCTCAACGCGGCCAGCGGCCACACTTTTGTCATAAAAAAGCGAAAATGAACCTGCTATCGCGGCCACAATTGTTTTTAGTGCAAGTTATAAAGAAATGTCGGCAATCGTAAAAAAACCCGTAAGATGTTTTTGTTGATATAACCAATTGGCTTGATAAACAGCGGTCCTTTAAAGGTCGTCGGTCGCTTAGCTGTGTTCGTTAATTAACAAGTGTTTTTAATCTGGATTAACGGTGCGATGTACTAGTCATCGGCGGTGGTCATTAAACGCAGTTGATAAGAGGGTATCTAGCCTAAAACAACTGGAGTTAAACGTGTCAACTCTAGAAGGAATTTAATACTGCTGCAGTTTATTTCTGATATTTATTTTCAAAATGCCACCTAAACCCAGTAAGCCGATCGCGTTAACGTTTTTGCACATGTATATGGCTCCTTAATAGTTCTATTGCAACATACGTGTAATTGTTTTCAAAAATTCGGACTTATATATGACCTGCATACGGCGGCCACCTCTCTGTGGCGGCCACTTTTGTCATGTCCCACGAGTGGCCGCCATAGACAGGTTCGACTGTATATATATTACCTTCACATGTCATAGTGTCACCAGACCAGATTCCGTCGCTAGTGCATGTCAAAAAGGAGGGTGATCCACCTGAATTGTTATAGCCTTGGTCGCATTCCATACCCAGGACAGAGCCAAATGTTGTTATACCGGTGGTAGAAGAAACGACCAATACCCTTTCACCAAGCGTAGGAACACCACAGTCAATTGCTATGAGAAAATAAAAATCAAGCGATTAAACGATCAGACTTACGGTTGGTAGGTAGTCCCACTAGGTTCACATTAATAGAAGAAATGTTACGACTTTAATTCAGTGATCAATATATTGCGACATGCTTGTAAACCAACCTATACACATGAACATGGCAGACCATTGTCCATTCTCTTGACATTGTGATGTGTTCAAACCACTGCAGGTCAGATTGACTACTGAACCGAACACCGAACTTTGATATAAACAGTTAGTATAGTTTGGAATTGCACAGACAACCACTCCAATGAAATACAGAAGCAATATGGCAATAAGTCACATCCGTACACACGTGAGTCTAGTGAACAGTTAAACAAAGACGTATGGTTACAAACTACTTCCACAATGATGTACATTTTATTTGACATTATATTAACAAAACTGTTTCGAATAGTTGAGTGGATTCTGTACACAGCTGTATAGTATCATCATGATCATCGATAAACCGTTACGTTTGAAAGCTTCAATAAAGTATTTATGGTCAGCGCACACCTACCATCGAAACAGTCGTGTCGACGCTATCGCCGATTGCCGACCGATTATTAGTCGGTTAGTCTGTGCTGGACAAAGAAGCGACAGTCGCATCTAATCTGCAGTGTTTAGATCGTCTATTAGAACTTGCGTCACGCCGACAAGATCGTCACATCTAATATGCAGTGTTTAGATAGTCTATTACAACATACGTCAGGCCGACAAGACCGTCTCTTCTAATCTGCAGTGTTTAGATCGTCTATTAGAACTTGCGTCAGCCCGACAAAACCGTCACATCTAATCTGCAGTGTTTAGATATCGCCGACAAAACCGTCAAATCTAATTTGCAGTGTTTAGATCGTCTATCAGAACTTGCGTCACGCCGACAAGACCGTCACATCTAATCTGCAGTGTTTAGATCGTCTATTAGAACTTGCGTCACGCCGACAAGACCGTCTCATCTAATTTGCAGTGTTTAGATCGTCTATCAGAACTTGCGTCACGCCGACAAGACCGTCTCATCTAATCTGCAGTGTTTAGATCATCTATCAGAACTTGCGTCACGCCGACAAGACCATCGTATCCAATCTACAGTGTTTAGATCGTCTATCAGAACTTGCGTCACGCTGACAATACCGTCTAATCTGCAGTGTTTAGATCGTCTATCAGAACTTGCATCACGCCGACAAGACCGTCTCATCTAATCTGCAGTGTTTAGATCGTCTATCAGAACTTGCGTCACGCCGACAAGACCGTCGTATCTAATCTGCAGTGTTTATATCGTCTATCAGAACTTGCGTCACGCTGACAAGAACGTCTCATCTAATCTGCAGTGTTTAGATCGTCTGTCAGAACTTGCGTCAGGCCGACAAGACCGTCTTATCTAATCTGCAGTGTTTAGATTATCTATTAGAACTTGCGTCAGCCCGACAAAACCGTCACATCTAATCTGCAGTGTTTAGATCGTCTATTAGAACTTGCGTCACGCCGACAAAACCGTCTCATCTAATCTGCAGTGTTTAGATCGTCTCTCAGAACTTGCGTCAGGCTGACAAGACCGTCACATCTATTCTGCAGTGTTTATATCGTCTATTAGAACTTGCGTCACGCCGACAAGACCATCGTGTCAACTGGTGTGTGCTGAATGTACATTTTAAAATTGACTGTCGACTCGACCGTCGTTGTCGGCATCCATCGAGAGATGCGCTGAGCATTAGTCTTTATAACGTTTTGTTCGCTATGTCTTGTTCCAGCCTGTTGGATGGTGCATATAAAAGATCCCTTACTACTAATGAAAACATGTAGCGGGTTTTCTCTCTATGACTAGACGTCAAAATGACCAAATGTTTGACATCCAATAGCCAATGATTAATAAATCAATGTGCTCTAGTGGTGTCGTCATACAAAACGAACTTTGTTCCCTCACGCTTTTTGTTTTCACCTTAGTCCGAGATATTTGCGTCGTAGGATCAAATGACGTCAGTGAATCCATTGTTTTATTTTCTTTTTATTCAACTATTGCACCGCGACTGGTATATCAAAGGCCGTGATACGTGCTGTCCTATTTGTCAGAAGGTGCATATAATATATATAAAATGTAGTGGGTTTCCTCTAAGTCTACATATGTCAAAATTACCAAATATGTTGACATCCAGTAGAGGATGATTAATAAATCAATGTGTTCTAGTGGTGTCGTTAAGCAAAAGAAACTTTAACTTTTCCAACACCCTCGCACATGCACATATATTATATAATATTTAAATACAGTAAACGTATTATATATTCTTGAGTGTATAGTCATATAATTATACAAATGATGTATTATTCTTTAGTATATATAATCCTAACGTAAAGCAGTCATTCAAGGCCCACAACCATGACCTTCTTGTGTTTTTGGGGACAATAATAAAAAAAGGGTTTATAAGCTTGGCACCTTGCCTACGTTTTGAATTAGTTCATAAACGTAATTATATATTGCCTAACGGAGGATTCATATTACATTGAAGTCTCTCAAAACCAGACCATCAGTAAACAGGAATTCCCTCAAAACCGAACGTTTTTCATGGTCCGTTTTTAAATATCTGTGCAGGAGAGAACCTCTCTAAACCGGATCCCTCTTAAAACCGGACTTTTTACTTGGTGCCAAGCGTGTCCAGTTTAGAGGAGTTTCACTGTATATGGTGTGATAGAGTATTTTTTGAACTGAGCACCATCTATTGATGTATATGGCACTGTATATATATTTGTTTACACCACTATGCTATCTAATTAATACGTATAGTTGCACAGACCTGTGCAGTTCAACACCGGATCAGTCCACACTCCACTGGCCTGGCATGTTGAAGTGCTGGATCCACTCTCATAGTGGTAACCAGCTGAACATGAATAATTGGCAACAGACTGGTATACGGTAGTGTTGTATTCCGTCTCTGCTCCAGACACTGTAATCGGTGTCCCGCAATCAACAACTGAAGCAACAGGAAACTATGTTATCATTTTTTAGAAACAAAATTATCATTTGCTACTCCATGTATACTATTGCTTGATTTGAAAAGCAAATAAAGTAACATGGTCGAACTCGTCCCGTCAAAGAAAGACCAACATTTTCAATAGATTTGTTTTCTAAAGGCTCATATAAACTAGATGCGTGTGGTCCGGTTACAAAAAAAATAAATTAAAAATCGAAATACATTGGTTTCAATGAAAGCGTCTAGACTGAATGCGTGCGGTGCGTGCGTGCGTCTGAAAACGCATCGAGCCATCCACAATGAAATAATCGTATTTGTTTTATATATGGCTACAACGCAAGCCGCAGACACATCAGACGCAACAGCCGGATCGCACGCACGCGCCGCATCCAGTCTATATGAGCCTTAACCCAATGGACGTTTTACATTTGAGACGAGTATTAGACTCAAACTCCCCCATCTTTGACCTTGCTTTTGTTTCCGGTAACAATAGACCAAAAATAAAGTTCAATAAACATTGGCCGTAGGCCTCTCAATATCGAATTTGTGTGTCCATAAAACGTGATCTATTACCCTCACTGATGGTCAATAATTGATAAGTATATAATGAAGGATCCTTATTACATACAAGGTGTCATTAATTGAGTATTTTACGTAGTGATCTGTATTATACAAGTTGTTTTATATGATATCTAGTTAATAAATGTAGTTGAACACACCTGTGCAGGTCAACGTTGAATTAGACCACTGTCCGCTGGCTTCACACATTGAAGTGTAGAATCCACCAAAATAGTCAAAACCAGTCGAACAGGAATAATTGGCAATAGACTGGTACGTGGTATTGTGGTATTCCATCTCGGCACCAAACACTGTATTCGGTGTCCCACAATCAACCGCTGAAAGAACGTTAAATAAAGAATACTACACGAGTGGCCTTTAGATACCATTTATCTTACAACCTTAGAAACAAAACTATCGTTTGACAAAGGGATTTGTGTAAGTTGTATTTAACATTAAACAAGGTACTGAAAAGCACTGTACGAATAGTATTAAAGGGACATTCCTGAGTTTGCTGCATTGTAAGATGTTTCCGAGTAATAAAACAGTTCTACGATTAAAATTACATATTAAATATATTTTCTTGTTTAGGATATTAGTGTCTGTATATTCAATGTGTTTCTGGTCGTATTAATATTTGTAAGAAACCCAAACTGGATTTTGTCTTCAAATGATTTCGTACGTACGAAAAAATATATTTTAGGAATTAAAATGAAAGTTAACCTAGTACAAATATTAGAACGATCAGAAACACGTTTAATTTACAGCCACCGATATTTTATGCAGAAAATATTATTTGATATGTAATTACAATCGTTAAAAAGTATCTGTCTATCGATAACATCTTAACAATTTAAGCAAACCCAGGAATGTCCCTTTAATTATACTTTGAAAGGTATATACTGTACGAGTTCATTTTGAACATTCATTTTGTTAAGTATGTAGGTGGGAATTGCTTTAACGTTCTTAAAGGGACAGAACCTAGTTTGAGCCCGTAAAAATGGACACCAAGTTTAGTTAATCTACAAACCTGCAACACACATTTGGATAAGGATATAACAGAGAGAAGCTAAAGTCTGCGATCTTTAAACAGAGAAATACCGTCAAAAATAACTTGAGCTTCTTTCATTAACCATTACTTCTTAGACGAACGTACGTTTTTAAAAACTAGTGTATGTCGCTTTAAGGTCAAAACGCGTTTGTTGATACAAATTCTGACAGAACCAGAATGTGTACACAAATTGTGAAGGAGAGGGAACTTAGATTATGGACAATTTGGAATAACATTTTGTGAAGATAAGCCTGAATAAAATATTTTTAAAATATTGCCTACACAGCAGAACATCTATATTCTTTGGAAGGACAATGCAAATATAAATAAGAAAAAGATAAGAGGATCACACTATTTAATAATGTGGGGGAAAAAACCCCATTTTGACATGGAGGAAAGGAATGCAGCCTGGTGGTGCAGGCTGTTGGATCGAGAAGCGTCGCAGTATTTAATGTCAACATTTGTATAGTCCGTTTGCGTGAAAACGGAACGGATGATAAGTAATGCTAAAACTTACATTAAAACGTATTACTGAGTTTTAAACCCATACCAACTCAAAACATATTTTTTACTAAATATTTTTTAGTAAATAAAAAAAGTTTCTTAACAAACTGCCATCAAATTATACAGATCAATCTGATTTTTAATACATGGTTGAAGACAAAATGCTAGAACAGCCTTGGCTCATTTACATATTACTTGTAATGTGTTTCTGGTCGTCCTCGTGTTTGTGGGTCTTTTTTGTTTGGTGTCAAATTCATATTTGGTCGTCCTGAAGCATTTGAAACGAAACAGAAAGGGTACGTACTGAAACTAGCGTCAGAGGCTTTGATAACAAAGGTATGAATAAACATGTTACGTCTGAGTTTACGTTTCATTAAAAAGAAAACCTGTAACATTAAGAGAGACGGACAAAGCACAGTGTATATGAATACATCTGTAATTTGGTACGTTTCACGTTAATATATTTAGTTTATTCTGCAATCACTGTATATATATTGGCAAGATATGACTAGATAAATTTTGTATTTTCGGTCACTGAGCAAAAATATAGCTTTTTTGGACGGAGCTATTTTTACCCTAGTTATGATCAGCAATGTAGTGCTGACCTGTGATCATACAATGTAAAGCATTGGTCAGACCGAACTACGACTTCGTGCGATGGAGTGAGATTCTAGATATCTATGATTGTCCCCGACTCGGCTACCATATTACAATCTTAGTTGTGTGGTCACACTTGAAATGATGGGTTTGCGACTCATCTGAAAAAATCGTAGGGAAATCGTACGACATCACGAGGTTGTACGACTTCACTACGATTGTCTGCCGATAATAATAATATATTTGGTATTATAAAAAACATTATTTGAATAAGAATTATTTTGTGTTGGTCACGGTAAAGTTTTGAAATGTAAGCGTTCATTTCGTTTATTATTCTCAGTATGTATGACAAATTATTGTCATGTAAATGTTGAACCCATCCCTAGAAAAATCGTCTGTCTGCTTGTTACGTCACTAGAAGATAAGGACGGAAACCTCGCTGCATTCGCCATTCTAACCTACACAGGATAAATCCGATATCTCAAGACAGTAACGAGTTATTCTCTCTCTCTCTATATATATTACCTTCACATGTCATAGTGTCACCAGACCAGGTTCCGTCGCTAGTGCATGTCAAAAAGGAGGGTGATCCACTTCCAAGCTAACTCTCGATGAAGCTGCTCGCTGTCGCCTGTGCTCTCGACTTGCCACCCCACCTGGGGGGGTTGATTGCAAGCTTTGGATCACTGCTGGAGTTTCGCGTCGCGTACACCGGGTCACGGGCAACCGTGACTTTGGTTTACGGCGACTCGGACTCGCAGAAGAGGAAGGGAAGAGGACGGAGGAAGAAGAAACGTGCGCCAGGAGCGGCTCAGGGGGGAACAAAACTGGCGGCTCAACCGCCAGCGGCGGTCCCTTCTGCGTCTCCGCCCCCGGCTCGGCCCAAGACGAAAGGACCAGCTCATCCGGACCCGCCGTCAACACCGAGGGATACTCTCAACGCGCCGATGTGCGAGACGCCCGCAGACGGACCTCCATCTCCCTCTACGTCACCGCCTACACGTAACTGGCCACTGTCACCAGTCTTGCCAGTTCGGAAGGCGGCGGTCCGGGCAGGAGCCGTTGCGAAGAGGAAGGCCGTCGCTCAGCCGAGCGACCAGCCTGACAAGGCAAGACCTCCACCTTCACAGGCACCGTCCCCCTCCGACTCGGAAGCCGTCTGGAAAGTTCAGATCGGGAAAATCAGGTCCGGCTTCCTGAAGTTCGTGCAGGGGGACACCTCGGATCCGGCATCACTGATGGGCGGACTAGTGGAACCAGAGCTGAAAAAACTGCCTGATGGAAGCGCTTACGAGCTACACACCATCAAGTCTACAGCTGGCAAGACGGGGTTGGTACTAACTCAGCGCCGAGAAGGAGTCTACCGACAAGCGGTCCTAGTTAGAGAGATGGATAGCCACACCATCCACAGGATCGTCAAGGCCCTTTTCGGCAACGACTACCGGAGTGTTATAACCATCCTCGCCGACCAGAGATGGAAGCACTTCATCCCCGCCTTTGCCGGTTCTCCGCTCATCAGTTCGCCGTAGGCCAACCTCCACACCCTAACGGCCTTAACGAGGCCACTCACGTGGACATATAGATTGGACTTTAAACATTTAGACCTTCGTTCAAAATTTTATGTCGAAATTACTTTTCTTTTAAATATTATTAAATAGTCCGATCCTTTCTTCTTTCTCTTATTTATTTTTGGACTGTCCTTCTAAAATGCTCCAAATTATATAAATATTCGGCCGAGCAGTCAATTCT
Source organism: Gigantopelta aegis (assembly GCF_016097555.1). Taxonomy (NCBI): domain Eukaryota; kingdom Metazoa; phylum Mollusca; class Gastropoda; order Neomphalida; family Peltospiridae; genus Gigantopelta; species Gigantopelta aegis. The sequence continues at coordinate 63,267,727 of NC_054702.1, forward strand.
TTTTATTTTTGGCTTGTAATATTTTTTTATTGTTATTTTTTTTTTTTAAATTATTCTATTAACCTTTTTACTAATTGCTATTTTCAAAATTCTGCCCATTTTCAACACTAACCCCCCCCCCCCCCCCCCCCCATCCCGAGTCAGGCCACCGATCTTATCGGAGGTCGGACTCGGGATGGGTTTTTGTCGAAACCCTAGTGGTATATGGGCACGTTAAACTAGTTATCATCATCCACCTAGGTCGCATTCCAAACTCAGGACATAGCCAAATAGTGTTGTACCGGTGGTAGAAGAAACGACCAATACCCCTTCACCAAGCGTAGGAATACCACAGTCAGTTGCTGTGAGAAAATAAAAATCATCCATTTTTGTTTTTTTATGGTGTAGCGGTTAAACGAACAGACTTAAGGTTAGTAGGTAGGCCCACTGGGTTCACATTAATAGAATAAATGTTACGACTTTAATTCAGTGATCAATATATTGCGAGATGCTTGAAAACCAACCTATACACATGAACATGGCAGACCATTGTCCATTCTCTTGACATTATGATGTGTTCAAACCACAAACATAGTAAAACTGGCTACTGCAGGTCAGATTGGCTACTGAACCGAACACCGAACTTTGATATAAACAGTCAGTATAGTTTGGAATTGCACAGACAACTACTCAGTGAAATACAGAAGTAATATGGCAATAAGTCACATCCGTACACACGTGGGTCTAGTGAACAGTTAAACAAAGACGTACGGTTACAAACTACTTCCACAATGATGTACATTTTTTTGACATTATACTACAAAAACTGTTTCAATAGTTGAGTGGATTCTGTACACAGCTGTATAGTATCATCATGATCATCGATAAACCGTTACGTTTGAAAGCATCAATAAAGTATTTATGGTCAGCGCACACCTACGGTCGAAACAGTCGCGTCGACACTATCGCCGATTGCCGACCGATTATTAGTCGGTTAGTCTCAATCTAATTAAAATTAGCTCCACTATTACATGTGGATCTCACAGCAGCCCGTTGGAGGTCATGTCCAGTTGACCTTCATTCGACCAATCAAAATCTTACTTGCAAAATCATGCCAGTGATTTGAAAAGAATTTGAAAACATTCGGGTTTATGCCGAGGGTATACGAAATGATTCAGGTGAATTACGAAGTATGCCGGAAACTAATTTCAATATAAAATGTTATATAAAATTCGTTTTAAGACGAAAAACAAAACCGTGATGGTATAGCCACAAAATCGATTTATACTAGTATACAATCCAGCGTTTATTACTGCATTTTCCCCCCTGTTTTTTCAATGTTGAAATAGACCAACAAGTTCGCCTATTGCATTAATAATCTCGACCGATATTTTTAGAATTTGTATGCTCCCGAATAACGTTATAAAAGGTGAAGTGTAATTGGTCGATATTTAAATTGTTAATTATAGATGAAATGTCATCAGGACATCGGAGTCCACGCAGTGCTGTTAGATCTACTTGTGAGACCTGTTTGAGCTGGACAAAGAAGCGACAGTCGCATCTAATCTGCAGTGTTTAGATCGTCTATTAGAACTTGCGTCACGCCGACAAGACCGTCTCATCTAATCTGTAGTGTTTAGATCGTCTATTAGAACTTGCGTCAGGCCGACAAGACAGTCTCATCTAATATGCAGTGTTTAGATCATCTGTTAAAACATGAGTAACGCTGACAAGACAGTCTCATCGAATCTGCAGTGTTTAGATCGTCTATTAGAACTTGCGTCAGGCCGACAGGACCGTCTCATCTAATCTGCAGTGTTTAGATCATCTGTTAAAACATGAGTAACGCTGACAAGACCGTCTCATCTAATCTGCAGTGTTTAGATCATCTGTTAAAACATGAGTAACGCTGACAAGACCGTCTCATCTAATCTGCAGTGTTTAGATCATCTGTTAAAACATGAGTAACGATGACAAGACAGTCTCATCTAATATGCAGCGTTTAGATCATCTGTTAAAACATGAGTAACGCTGACAAGACAGTCTCATCTAATATGCAACGTTTAGATCATCTGTTAAAACATGAGTAACGCTGACAAGACAGTCTCATCTAATATGCAGTGTTCAGATCATCTGTTAAAACATGAGTAACGCTGACAGACAGTCTCATCAAATTTGCAGTGTTTAGATCGTCTGTTAGAACTTGCGCAGGACGACAAGACCGTCTGATCTAAACTGCAGTGTTTAGATCGTCTATTTGAACTTGCGTCAGGCCGACAAGACCATCTGATCTAAACTGCAGTTTTAACATCGTCTATTAGAACACGATTAACTCTGACAAGACCGTCTCATCATATCTGCAGTGTTTAGATCGTCTGTTAGAACTTGCGTCAGGACGACAAGACCGTCTCATCTAAACTGCAGTGTTTAGATCGTCTATTAGAACATGAATAACGCTGACAAGACCGTCTCATCAAATCTGCAGTGTTTAGATCGTCTATTTGAACTTGCGTCAGGACGACAAGACCGTCTGATGTAAACTGCAGATGTTGGTTGTGTTCATAATGATGTTATTCATGATGATGATGACAATGATATGATGATAGTACTAATTTATTATTTATAATGTTAAATTAATGATGATGATGATGATGACGACGATATTGATGTTTATAATGATAATTATAATGATGGTGATTATGATGGTGACGATGATGATGTTGATGGAGGTGTTCATACTGATAGTGTACACCATAATGACTTACTTGTACAGTTTATTAAAGGGTCTGTCCAGTTTCCGTTGGCTTCACACGTAGATTTCACCGTTTCATTTCCGAAATGATATCCTGTTACGCATGCGTACTCAGCCACAGATTCGAATATGGTTGATGTAAAGTTTACCACCGTGTTAATAACTTCGATGGGGGCTCCACAATCTATAGCTAAAAAGAGTTTGTATGAAACATGTTATCATCAAGACAGGTAATATTTGGTCAGAATGGATTATATACACATTAACTGGCGTTCTAGTGATATTTTGTAAAACATTTTATTAACACAAACAGAATTGGTCTATATATCTTGAACGTCATTTCTGGTTGTCATCAACTGCCGATACATATTTATCAATTTTGTTAAATATTAGTGTTGACAACGTGAATTTATTTTATTTAAAGGAAAAAAGAGCTTGATAAACGACGATTACCTTCACATAATATGGTTGGCGCTGTCCATTCTCCGTTGGCTTGACAAGTTGTTGTGTTAGATCCACTTACGTAATAGTAACCGTTTAGACAGCTATGTTGTGTTGTAGATCCGAGCAGAGTTGAGTTAAACGAACCTCTAGCTTTACTATTGGTGGTGGGTGTCCCGCAGTCTGTCACTGAAATATTAACAACTTTAATAAACAAAATATCAGGGTATGTATAAACATGAAACGGGACTGTTAGAACCGGGAGTTATGACAGTGGTTAGTGGTGGGGTACGTGTCCCCACATGAGGCCCAAAACATTTACCATTTTCGTTATACAATTTATAAACAAACAACTTGTACTTGTGCCTGCCCCACAATCCCCAAACTCTGCATGTATCTCCCACTTCACATACACAATGTCTCTTATTGATCAGATTACAAAGCAAAATTTTATTACGGATCGATGTGATGTAATCAAAATATAACATTAAAAAACAACAACAATTATTGCCACTACATTTTGTAATGGGTTACATAAAATGAAATCTGTTAGTTGAAACAAAAAT
>NC_054702.1:63271664-63276664 GCF_016097555.1 Gigantopelta aegis
TCGATTTTTAACTATTACTATTTTATATATCAAAACATTTTCATGCTATATTAAAAAAAGAAAAGAAAAGAAAACACCAAAAATTATTTTTATAACAACAAAAATATCTCACTAACCTTAAATGTTCTATCCAGACACATGCTCTGCATGTTGAAGTTCACACATGTTTCATGAATGTTCACACCTTGAATAATTCCATAAAGCATGTTACTGTCGTTTATGTATGACAACATACAAAGTATGTGTAATGAATTCTGTGAAACATTGATTGCTGGAGTTACATTATTAATGCCGCGATTTGTATAAACTATTGGATATTACAAACTCTATAGACCGAATCTATAACTCTATGAATGGTTGCTAACCGCTGGTCCTGAAGCAGTTTAAAAAAGGCTTTACAAATCTTTAGTGTTAAAAGGTGCATTATCAAAGCTGCAAGTGTCGTATTTAGCTATTTGTATGTGCAGTTGTGACAAAGAACTACAAATTAATAGATCTCACATAAAAGATTTGCATTATTAACTCATCAGGAATATCTCAAGTTTAATGTGCTGCTACTCGGAGTAAACTGTAGTTTATCCACAATCCATGGTGAAGCAAAGGAAATCATCAGCACATATGCATTAAAGTGCCAGTGCTTAGCTTTTAAACACTATAACGTATTTTTTCACTATTAAAGCTGTTTTTGAGAACTGAAAGCAGACATCACTTATATTTTATTATTTAGAATATCCATTTCCGTACACCCTCAGTGTTTGTGGTCAGCCTGGTGTTTATAATAGCACGAAATGCATTTTTAAAAATATAATTCTGAAAACGTACGTACCTTTGAAAAGGAAGGGTTATGGAGACGAATTCGTCTACTTTTAGAAGGTAATTTTCCACATTTTAGTGTCAAAGACTTTTGTTTCACTCTGTTGTGACTCGGTCCAGGCTTGAAGATTAACCAAACTCAGTGTCTATTTTCACAGATTTAAACCAAGGTCTGCGACTTTAACATAACAGCCCGGGTCCAGTTTCACAAAATATCGTAAGCCTAGTTTTTCACGTAAACGGAAATCTACTACTAAACCACAATTCTTATTACTACTAACAATACATTAATATAATCTGACGAACAGTGCCGGATTTATAAGGGGTAAAAAGGGTACAATTGCCCCGGGCCCTCCTACCAGAGGGGTCCTCAGACTAAGGTCTTTCTTTATAAACAAAAATGTAATAATTATAAAATTAGTTCATTTTTTTTATTTGTTAAGTAATTTAATTTCTATTTTGAGGGGCTCCCGAACCTGAAGTGCCCCGGTCCCCTGCCCTGCCGCCCCCCCCCCAGGTCTAAATCCAGCCCTGCTGACGAACACATATTTCAATTTCTTTTGTCCTTAAAATGCTCCATCTTCCATAACGTATTTTTATGCTTGAAATAGATGCCAAACACGCGTAAACGTATGACAGGTGTAACTGCTAGTAGCAGACGTAAACTTACATGTTTTGTGAAATGGACCCCAGTTCTTTGCCAATATGATGCTCATTGAAACTGTGACGTCATGTATTAACCTGACGGTCACCTTTATTGTATTTCACAATAAAATAAATAAAATAACCAAAAAAAATAAATAAAAAAAAAACAGAAAGAAAAAAGAGAGAGAGAGAGAGTAGTAAATGAAATTATGTGAATGTATTTTTTTGTGGGCATGCTACTCAAGTTATATACGCAAGAAAATTAATAAATATTTGTTTGGTCATTATGCAACATTGCAACTGAATGTGAACACAATTGCATGTCACAGCAACACTTTGCATAAGATATAGTTTATTTTGTTTAACTACTCGACTCTGCTAGAGTACAATGAATGTTGAGCATATCAGAAGCAACATAGACGTCGGATGATGACGACTCGGGGAAGGGGGGTATATATATTAATTTGAGGTGGGGGACAAATGGGAATGGGTAAAGGGCAGTGTGATAGTGTCAAGTTATCACATTCATATGGGGGGGGGGGGGGGGGTGATGTCATGTGGTCAGATATATTTGACATTTCTATGTTCAGTTTGGTGCAATTTCCTACATTCTAACATTATTTTGTAACCAATAATATCATTTATATTTCGTTGTTGATGTTCTTTCTTTCTTCCTTCCTTCCTTCCTTCCTTCCTTCCTTTGTTTTTTGATCTCATTCTTATGTCCAATTAAGGTTCAAGTACGCTGTCTATTGTACACCGTAGCTGTTTGAACTGCCTGGCACAGAGTTAGTTTTACCTTTGTTTTTTGATCTCATTCTTATGTCCAATTAAGGTTCAAGTACGCTGTCTATTGTACACCGTAGCTGTTTGAACTGCCTGGCACAGAGTTAGTTTTACCTTTGTTTTTTGATCTCATTCTTATGTCCAATTAAGGTTCAAATACGCTGTCTATTGTACACCGTAGCTGTTTGAACTGCCTGGCACAGAGTTAGTTTTACCTTTGTTGTTTGATCTCATTCTTATGTCCAATTAAGGTTCAAGTACGCTGTCTATTGTACACCGTAGCTGTTTGAACTGCCTAGCACAGAGTTAGTTTTACCTTTGTTTTTTGATCTCATTCTTATGTCCAATTAAGGTTCAAGTACGCTGTCTATTGTACACCGTAGCTGTTTGAACTGCCTGGCACAGAGTTAGTTTTACCTTTGTTTTTTGATCTCATTCTTATGTCCAATTAAGGTTCAAGTACGCTGTCTATTGTACACCGTAGCTGTTTGAACTGCCTAGCACAGAGTTAGTTTTACCTTTGTTTTTTGATCTCATTCTTATGTCCAATTAAGGTTCAAGTACGCTGTCTATTGTACACCGTAGCTGTTTGAACTGCCTGGCACAGAGTTAGTTTTACCTTTGTTTTTTTTATCTCATTCTTATGTCCAATTAAGGTTCAAGTACGCTGTCTATTGTACACCGTAGCTGTTTGAACTGCCTGGCACAGAGTTAGTTTTACCTTTGTTTTTTGATCTCATTCTTATGTCCAATTAAGGTTCAAGTACGCTGTCTATTGTACACCGTAGCTGTTTGAACTGCCTGGCACAGAGTTAGTTTTACCTTTGTTTTTTGATCTCATTCTTATGTCCAATTAAGGTTCAAGTATGGCACAGAGTTAGTTTTACCTTTGTTTTTTGATCTCATTCTTATGTCCAATTAAGGTTCAAGTACAGCTTCACTTTATGCTCGGGGCGGGAGGTAGCCCAGTGGTAAAGCACTCGCTTGATGCGCGATCGGTCTGGGATCGATCCCCGTCAGTGGGCCCATTGGGCTATTTCTCGTTCCATCCAGTGCACCACTACTGGTATATCAAAGGCCGTGGTATGTACTACCCTGTCTATGAGATGGCGCATATAAAAGATCCCTTGCTGCTAATCGAAAAGAGTAGCCTATGAAGTGGCGACAGCGGGTTTCCTCTCTCAATAACTGTGTGGTCCTTAACCATATGTGTGACGCCATATAACCGTAAATAAAATGTGTTGAGTGCGTCGTTAAATAAAACATGTCTTTCTTTCTTTCCCTTATACTCGTTAAAACTCAAAAGCTGGAACCTTAAAGCTAATATTTTAATAACTTCCCACCGGTTTTTTATTATTATTATCATTATTATTATTATTATTATTATTATTATTCAACAACTGTCCCACATGTTTACCTATGTACATCAGTAATCAGTATCTCTCTACTTCATACAAGAGTTGTAATATCTAATACAATATAAAATAAAAAGAAGTTGTTTAAACCACAGTTTCGCCCTATTGATCATATATTATTCAATCATTCAATGTCTACCACATGCAACCTAATATATCATTGATTTACATGAAACACTTTCTAATTATTATTTTTTAAATCAATAAAAAGAAATGCTAAAAAAGTATAGTCAATATCAAAAGCTGTCAATACTGGTGCACAAACATATAGATCACAAGAGAGTAACAACTATAGTGAAATATTATGATTAAGCAGCCAGCAAAGGGACTATCAAAAGAGATGGCCTTTTTAAGACAGGTAGTTGGTTAATACAAGTCAGTTTGTATTAGACGATTTAGGACAATAAAGTTAAAGTTTGTTTTGTTTAACGACACGACTAGAGCACATTGATTTATTAATCATCGGCTACGGGATGTCAGACATTTGGTAATTTTTGACATATAGTCTTAGAGATGAAACCCATTAGTAGCAAGGAATCGTTTATATACACCATCCCACAGACATGGTAGCATATACTACGGTCTTTGATATACCAGTCGTGGTGCACTGGCTGGAACGAGAAATGATCCAATGGGCCCACCGACGGGAATCAATCTCAAACCAACCGTGCATCAAGCGAGCGCTTTACCATTGGGCTACACCCCGTCCCTATTTAGGAGAATATGAACGCGGCCTCTCAAGGCAGGTGATTGTATTATAGACGAGGCTGCTTCAGAAGGTTTCACTGTATATGTTTAATCTATGCAGCGATCGTTTCACCAATCGTTTTTATGTCTGATATGCTTCACTAACAAAAGCCTTTTGATAACATCCATCACCAGACAATTACCTTGGATAATAGATAATAAAGATGTTTTAGAAGACATGTGTTGTTGGGTTTTATTATATTTTTTAATTATTGGCTGCAATGGATAGTAAGATAAAACCCAGTGGTAAAGTATTTGTCTGATGCACTGTCAATTTAGGATCGATCCCTGTCGATGGACCTATTGTGCTATTTCCCGTTCCAGCCAGTGATCCATAACTTATGTACCAAAGGTCGTGTTATGAACTATCCTGTCTGGGGAATGGTGCATATAAAAATAGTTTGCTGCTAGTCGAAAATAGTGGCTCTTGTAGTTGCGATAGCGGATTTTCTCGCCCATCATCAGTACGGTCCTTAACCATATGTCCTCTGTCATAGGGATTCAGCAATGTGTCAGCGGACTAGCAGAACTATTCCTTTTACGACCAGAAGAAATGCTTTATGCCGCTTCAGAAGTAGGGCCTCCATAAGTACT
>NC_054702.1:63281664-63325481 GCF_016097555.1 Gigantopelta aegis
GTTTGTTTTTATATATTTCAGTAACTGAACCAATGGATGTGGAGTCATTGATTAGATGTCAAAAATGAGATTCTGAAGACAAACTATTAAACAAATTACATTGCATCTTGATATTGAGAACAGAATGATAGAAATAGTAGAAGAGTTTCAACTGACATGTGAAAGAAAAACTGGGGCAGGGGGTGAAATTGCTGCTGAAAATGAAACACTTTCAACAATTTCATTTAATACAATATTCATTGGTTTTTTGTGTTTGACATATTGCTGCTAAAGAGTAATTCAGACTTGCAAAACTTGGGATTCAGCCTGACACCACCCACGAAATGGTAATCTTTAATTACTCAGTTGACTGTGCACGTTTCGAGGATTTGGAGATGGATGCCACAGAAAGATACATTTTTTAATAAATATATTTACCGGTACTAGACTGCATGACTATTAATATGTAAAGACCCTCTCTTTGAGATTGGGTTGTTGGAGCCAGAAGCTTCAAGTTTGATTCCCAACAGTTGTTGCCACAACACATGAGTTTATAATTTATTTAAACACTGTGTTGTACTGGCTTAATTGACAAATATTTTACAGGCTGTCCAGCGATCCTACCCCTTCGTACTTTTTGGTCTTTGTCCTATTTTTTCCTACGTACTGTTTCAGTCCTACGTTTGTCCTACGTTTTCTTACTTTTGTACTACATTTTCTGTATTTTCATTCCTAATTGTGTCCGACTTTTTCATAAGGGTGTGCTGGACAGTCTGATTTTATAAAGAGGGGATGGGGCACCCAAACGTACACACCCTAATAGGTTTTGTCAGAACGAAGACGGGCCAATATGTTAGTATACACAACTGGAATGCCAAAGATGTGGTCCTCACCAATCCACCCTCTGGCTACGCCCCGTTTTTTTTATTTTTTTATTATTTTTTTTTTTTAATTTCGTGTATAACTTTGGTTTCATAAATAGGGCAAGTGCCGTATACCGGTTGGTTCAAGCAGTGCAGCTATATAAGAATACACCCCCATAAACTTCGCAATTCCACAATCTAAACCACTGCCTGCATAATATTTTCACAGGCGACTGTATCCTACTATAGTTTTGTAACCTTTCGTGAATAAAATTATGGTACACAGATAGCATTCCACAACGCCTTGTATTTTAATGTTACTGCTCACGCCCCCCCCCCCTTTTTAAACAAAAACAAATTAAAGCAACCTGATCAAAAATAAAGACGTCGCTGTTTTAAACAAGTCGAGGTTTGTCGCTGCGCTTCTTGGCATATCGGGATTCCATTATAAATAGCCGAACAACAACACAAATTAAGATGAAAAAGAAGAAAAAAGAAAGAAACAAGACATTTTAATTTATCAGTCCTGACAAGAAACGTTAGCATATAGGATGTTTGAAATGTTCTTTTGGTTGCATTCGACGTTCGTCACTTCGTGTTCTTGTGCTTCGATTTACTGAAGTAAACATGGTTTCGTCGATTTAAATCACGTTGTCATCGTAAATGTACCCTGTAGTGAAATACTTGAATGTGTCCTCTTGTAAGCTTTTTAATTAAACAACGATATTTCTAAATAAATTAAGGCAAAAACTTAATCGGCAGATCGGTTGATTTTGCTATCGACCTATGCGAATTGGCAGCCATTATTGAAAGTTTGTCTAACCTTCCATCACATGTTGCGGGGGGCGTGGTTAACTCGTTATACGGAGGGGTCAATTAACAACTACAGCCCAGATAGCTGAGGTGTGTGTGCCCAGGACAGCGTGCTTGAACCTTAAACCTTAATTGGATATAAGCACGAAAATAAAAGGAAAAAAGGAATTGAATTAGGAAATAAACATCATCTGACGTCAGATTGGAGGTAATTTATCGTGCATTCAACACCGCTAAATGACATTTCAAAACGAATGCGTTGTATTTTAATGTTACTGCTCACGCCCCCCCCCCCCCCTTTTTAAACAAAAACAAATTAAAGCAACCTGATCAATAATAAAGACGTCGCTGTTTTAAACAAGTCGAGGTTTGTCGCTGCGCTTCTTGGCATATCGGGATTCCATTATAAATAGCCGAACAACAACACAAATTAAGATGAAAAAGAAGAAAAAAGAAAGAAACAAGACATTTTAATTTAACGACGCACTCAACACATTTTATTTACGGTTATATGGCGTCAAACATATGGTTAAGTACCACACAGATAATGAGAGAGGAAACCCGCTGTCGCCACTTTAGCAAGGGATCTTTTATATGCACCATCCCACACAAGTTAGTACATATCACGGCCTTACATATACCAGTCGTGGAGCCCCGTGTGCTCCACCGATCGACGCCCATGGCTTAGCGACATATTTGGATGATATTGGTTTTTAGTAGGTAACATGCATTTAAGTGTACGAGACTATAACTGTCTCCCCCCCCCCCCCCCCCCCTCAATCCTGGAGAAAATCTTTGATTCGGGGGCAAAAACAATAGAAAAATTCGTGCAAAAACAATAGATAAAAATGGGCAAAATGAGCTGGCCTGAACACTTTTCACCATGTATTTCCATCATTCTACCCACAATATTAAGTGTAATCCATGTAAAAATGCGTGCCGATTCGTTTGCAATCATATATAGCTGTTTCACAGTAATGCTAATATGAATAAACGTTGTAATCCAGATTCGGGCACTTTTACAATGGTCAGTTCGATATTTTTGTGGAAGATTGGCATATATATGTAGCGGGTTTCCTCTTGGATTATATGTCAGGAATGAGCAAATGTTTGACATCCAATAGCAGATGAGTAATAATCAATGTGCTCTAGTGGTGTCGTTAAACAAAACAATCAAACCGTCATTGCAAGTCCCTTACAGCTCCTCCATATGTTCATCTCCTACGTTCAAGGTAAATAACTCTGTCACAAAATTGATATATTCCAGTTTGACAGTTATGGTCCTTCAATAAATTTCCACGAAAGTCAAACTTGATCTAGCCATAACTGTAAAAATAGGGTAAATGCTAAAAAAATGTGGAGCATTATTTGTAACTGTATGTGATAAAGCTATACATAATAGGCATACACACAATTTCTGATTATTATTATGAAGCTCTGCCAAAAAATAAAATAATAAAAGGCCGAAAACAAAACCTATAGTCCACTTTGATGGAATCATAAAACATAAATTCTCATATGGCCAACATATTTTTATTTTAATTCAGCACCTCAAAATTAAGTTACAAGTCTATGTTGGATGAAGAAAAATCTCGTTCATGTCATATGGGACCTGCCCGACTCTTGAAATATGTATCTGTGAAAGAGCACAGAACAGCAAAACGGAACCTATTTTAAAATACACAAAGAACCAGACCACAATAAGATAAAAACGTCTCCATAGAAGCAAAAATGGCACTTTTAAACTGGAAAAGACACATTTTCGATTTTTTTTCTAAGGGCCAGCTGGTTGCCTTGCCACCACCCCGAAAAATTTCCTTATCAATAATTTATACGCAGTAGCAGTAGTAGGGTGCCATTTTCCAGAAATGTTATTTGTGCCAGGATTCTTGTGAGGGATATGGTCCAACACAGATTTAAAACCTAATTTTGGGATGCTGATCAATGAACTCTCACCCGTAAATCATCTGTGCAGTGAGACCTTAAAGTCTATTAACAAATTTTGTCAAATTTGGTTTGAGGTCAATTTAATAATGCTGGGTATCTGATAAATTACGTTTTATGTTTCAAAATGGAAAAAATCCAAAATCCAAATGACAGAAAGTTTTTCTAATAAAAATAATTTAACTAGCATCCCAACGATGGTGTCCATACTGATTAAGGCAACTGCAATGTTTTCGTGTTTAAGTTGTTTATTGCGTTATGGTTTACAACGTGTTGACAATTAAAAAAAATCCATATATAATGCTAATAGTACAGAACAATTACAGACAGTGGAATCACATAACAAACAGTCACATAAACTAGATATATAAAATATGATTATAATTTTTTGTTATTTATATAAAAATAAAATATTACATGTATTTTATTCAATAGATCCAGCAACAATATAAAACGCTAACGATAACAGTCTATCGATAGAATTTGAGTTAAAACTATGTGACACGTTGGTATTACCTATCCTATTATATGGATGCAAAATATGGAGCTACGAAAACAAGGATATTATCGCAAATATACACACAGATGTTCTGAGACGCTTACTCCCTGTTAAAAAAGACACACCGACATTCATGTTATATGGAGAACTAGGACCACTTCAATTAATTATCCAACAAAGAATGATTAGTTTCTGGACTAGAATTGTATCTAGCAAGCAAACAAAACTATATTTTATATTACATGAATTTATGTTACATTACTCTTCCCTAAATGGACACGGCTATACTTTTATCCAACATATTAAACAATTATTTAACAGCCTAAGTATGAAATACATGTATATGGATGTTCCAAAATGATTCCTAAAACTATATTTTTATCTAAATCCCAGTACCCTAAAATTTAAAGAATTATTTACCAGTAATACAATATGTGCCCTAAAAAAAAGTCGGTAAATGAATTAAAATAATTAATGATAAATTCATAAGACCGCAGATAATATCTGTATATTTACCACACCACTCGAGGCATTGTATTGCATTGTATTATTGTATACATACATTTGTATATTATATACTTATACTATTAATTCTTTAATAGTCTCCTGTAAACCCTGTCCTATTGTTGTTCATGGTTTCCCCATATGCCGTTGCCTAACGGTGTGGATGTAATAAAGTTCTGTTCTGTTCTGTTGTCTTTCATTATCCGGACTGATTAAGGCAACTGCAATGTTTAAGTTGTTTATTGCGTTATTGTTTACAACGTATTAGCATGTTGACAATAAAAAACATATATAACAGTACAGAAAAAATACGGAGAGTGAAATCACATAACAAACAGTCAAATACACTAGATATATACAACATGATTATTATTATGTTTGGTTATTTATATCAAAATATAATATTTTATTTACGAAGGTCAGCAACAATAAAAAATGTATATGAGAAGCTACAACTAGCTAATAATAACAGCTCCATAATTCTATACACCTGTACCAAGTACCTTTGTCTAGTTTAAAGTTACATTCTCTGGTTACCATATTATAACATCATGTACAAATGTGAAATACAAGCTCAAATGCACTTTTAAAAAAGTCGTGTGTGTTCACTATGAACGGATATCGTCAAACGTATACGCTTGATTCGTTGCCTGTGCCGCCATAGCTCGGCAAAGCACAAACGACAGCCTATTGTCAGTTTCAGTTAACACGTGCGTTTGCCGATTTCAAATTGTAGGGTTCGTCTCAAAAAATTAAAAGAGAAATCTTGCGCTGTACGAAGAACGTTCGGTTGAGGATACGGTACTAGAGTCTTTAGTTAAAACCGGTTTGATCTTGACAACGTATTATCGACAGTCGTACCTTCCTATTTCAGAATTGATATTTTATAAAGTGTTAGTAGAACTTTCAAAGTTTAGTTTCTATATTAGTAACACATTAATCATGTATATATTTTTTAAAATAAAATATACTAAAGTAGACCATGAACGTTTTCACTTCTTCATTTTACGTGTTAAAATCGACAAATTCAAATAAATATTACTTCGTTTGGAAAGGGTAAAGCTGGGGTGTGTGTGTGTGTGTGTGTGTGTGTGTTTAACGACATCAAAGATAAAACATATTGATTTAATAATCATTCGACCCCATACAACCGTAAATAAAATGTGTTGAGTGCGTCGTTAAATAAAACATATCCTATCCTTCCTTCCATCTGCTGTTGGATGTCTAACATTTGGTAATTTTGACATATAATCTTAGAGAGGAATCGGGTGCATGTGCAGGGGGAGGGTATTAGAGGTCGAAACCCTTACTTGCCCAAGCTTGAAAAAATTGAAATGTATTGTTTGGGGGAGCATGGCCCCATATAAACTTCGCTTAACACAGTCTATAACCCCCAACTCCGCTGAAATCCCTGCACATGCGCCTTGGAAACCCGCTTCATTTTTTTTTTAGCAAGGGATTGTTTAAATGTACCATCCCAGAAACAGAATATCACATACCATGGTCTTTTTGTATACCCGCCGATGAGGATCGATCCTAGACTGACCGCGCATTTCCCCAAAACACCTTTTTAGGTCTAAGTAATGAATAAAAATAACATATAGTCTTGAAAAATGTTACGTAAATCGAACACAGTACCCTCTTCCTCTACCCCTAGAGCGCTACGTAATTAGTAACACCCCCGTACATGTAACGTGTATGCCAACAGCTGCTCACTGTAAAAATTTCAAGGCAAATCCCCCACTCACCGACCCCAGGAAAGGCGTTGTACCATACCTCTATGGATATAAATATGTTTTAGAGATATGAGACGACCCCTCAATCAAGAGAGTTAAATTTGTTCAAAAATTGCGAAATCTCACGTGATCTCTTGTTGGGGAATTCTATACTTGTGATAAGCCAATGAAAACCGAGATCGGTACAAACCCGTCAAAAGTGTTCCACTTTCAAAATCATGGCTTTGTTTTAGACCTGGATAAGCCAGCGAAGTGAAACCAATGCGGAGTGCGGCGTCATATATGCACCAAACGTAATTGTATTTTCTGTTCTATATGCTTAAATAATAAAAATATTCCAGGGAATGTAGTTTTAACAAATTGTTTATATATTTATTATTTCTAGTTGGTTATACCCGTATTGGGTTCGATAAGACCGAGTTAATCAAAGTAGATGTTTTTCCTTAATACAAATTTAAATCTCTTACTTTCGTATCATGTGCACAGAAGAATAAAATGAAAGTCATCAATTTCATTAACATTGCAGTGTACATATTTGTATACATTTATTTAATTCACGAATGCTTACAATTAGTTTTGGTTATATAGTGTCGAATCTACAAGGAGGTGTAGATTCGTGAAAAATCATTCACGAGCCCCGTAGGGGTGAGATAATTATTTTCAAAGAATCCACACTTCCGAGTGCATTCTCCAATTTAATCTATTATTCATTAACATTTTAACGTGACAGCTGAATTAATTTCTGTTTTATCTTTTTAAATAAAAATATTGATTAAAATGACAATGAATATTTATAAAAATAATAACCCAATAGGACAGGATCCTTTTGGACCAAAAATGAACGGTTCGGCCGGTAAATCCCCAGCAGTGGATGGCTGGCTGGCATTACAGGGACATACCCTAGTTTCAACCCATGAAATTAACACACTAAGTTTAGTTAATATACAAACCTGTAACACATTTGGATAAAGTTACAATTGAGTGAAACACAATCTAATTAAAATTAGCTCCACTATTACATGTGGATCTAACACCAGCCAGTTGGAGCTCATGTCCACCAATCAAAACCTTACTTGCAGAATCCTGCCAGTGATTTAAAACTAACAACACTGCGTAGTCCCCAATGTCCAGGTAACATTTCGTCTGTAAATAATAATTTAAATATTGACAAATCACACTTCGCCTTTTATAACGTTATTTGGGAGCATACAAATTCTAAAAATATCGGGCGAGTCTATTTTAGTGGCCGCAGTACAGCGAACCATACCAATACGTACGGGGTGGGTTATCAGTCTTCAATTTTACATTAAAAATTATTTATTTATTTATATAAAAAACCCCACCTAAATCAGTCTTCAGTTTTACATTACAATTTATTTATTTTATAAAATAAAACATGTTTTAAGGCATTCGTAATTCACACAAAACATGTCGTATACCCTCAGGATAATTTGGAATGTTTTCAAATTATTTTTAAATCACTGGCAGGATTCTGCAAGTAAAGTTTTGATTGGTGGACATGAGCTCCAACTGGCTGGTGTTAGATCCACATGTAATAGTGGAGCTAATTTTAATTAGATTGAGTGAAACATTAGTCTGTGACTTTGAAATGGTGAAATACCCTCTAAAAATAGACTAAAACTTGACTCCATAACTGTTACGTGCGTTTTTAAAAATATGAGAAATGCATTTTGTGATATTAAAAACACCAGGATGACCAAAAACACTTTGAATGTACGGAAATTGATAATCTAAACAATAAAATCTAAGTAAAGTATGATTTAAGTTATCAAAAACGGTTATAATAGTAAAAAATATGCGTTAATGTTTAGAAACTAGGGTATGTCCCTTTAAGGTTGATACACGTGCTAAATATGTATTTTCTTATTTCCGGATTAGTTTCCGACAATCTTCATTGCATTACGTCAGAATACATTACTATCACTAATATGCAGGGGCTTGTAAACTCGAAGCAGTCGGGAGGGCCTACTAAACTTACGGTTGTGGGAAAGCAATACTAAAATGTTAGGTGTGTAACACGAACCACTCTTAAGGGAATCGCCCGCGCTGGTTGAATGCTAGCTCGTTGCTGGAACCTTGCCTTCATGGAGGCTGTGGTGGTTTAACTTCCATATGTACCCTCTTTTAGTCCTTAGAAGGACTCGGTCATTGGAGGACATTTCTGAGAGTATCCGGAGAAGGGAACTGCAGATTGTATGTATGTATGTATGTATGTATGTATGAATATATATATATATATATATATATATATATATATATATATATATATATATATATATATGTGTGTGTGTGTGTGTGTATTGTGTATATGTGTATGTATATATGTATGCTATATATATATATATATATATATATATATATATATATATATATATATATCGGTGAATCTCAGTCTCGATCCCGATTATATTTCAGTTGTAATTTTAATTTTGTAAAACGTGCACTTAAAACAATAACAATCACAATAAAGTTGAGCTAATTTAAATAAAGTTACATAAAATGAAGCTTAGTATCAATATGCAAATGCACGAAACTGTCATTGATTAATTCTAACTCGTATAGGATGGAGTATACTTCAACAGTAAAAACAGAGGACGGGGTTTCTAGTTGTTGAATTACAGTTTGTGTGATACAATCTGATAAGACGTCATGTGGACACCTCTCAATAGAACGGCTTCATCACTGAAGGTCTGGTCGACATAGTTTTCGTCAATGTGAATCTGTAACTAAAAGAACATACTGTACTTTTAAGTCTTTGTTAAATTTCTTAAATACGCAGCATGTTATTTATATTTATAAAAATTGTCTTAACGTTAGGAATGTGTGTATGTATATATGTATGTATCTCTATGTATGTATGTATGTATGTATGTATGTGTATGTATGCATGCATGCATGTATAACTACGCGTAGCGTGTGTGTGCGTGCGTGTGTACGTGAGTGTGTATGTATATAATTGTATGCGTGTATGCTTGCATATGTGTTCGCGTGGGCAGGTTGCTTTTTGTTCGAATTAAAAGCCCGTATAATTTTCCCGAACAACTTCATCGCTTTTGCTCGAATGCTAAGATTTGCTGCAGCAGTGGAAGGGGGGGGGGGGGGGGGGGGGGGGTACCTGTAGTTTTACCAGTCCTACGTTTATATTTGTTTGGCATCTATTTCACGCAGAAAATTACATCATAACCGTAACGAGTAATTTACAGAAAACGAAGCATTGTAAAGCCAAACAAAAATGAAATATGTGTACTTCAAACTGTCATATTCCACTATGCTATCTAGTTAATACGTATAGTTGCACAAACCTGTGCAGTTCAACATTGGATCAGACCAGAGGCCGTTGTCCTGGCATGTTGAAGTGTTGAATCCACTCACATAGTCATAACCATCTGAACAGGAATAACTGGCAACAGACTGATACGTGGTAGTGTTGAATTCGACCTCTGTTTCAGAAAATATAAGCGGCGTTCCACAATCAACCACTGAAACAATGTAAAACATAGTTTATCATCTCGTATTAGTAACACACCTCTATTCTGATACTCCATTAAAGGGACACGCCCTAGTTGTTAACCATTACGCCGTTGTTTTTCGCTATTAAACCCATTTTTTTTCACAAATACTTACCATTTATTATTTAGAATATACATTTCCATTCACCTGAAGTGTTTTTTGGTAATCCTGGTAATCCTGGTGTTTGTAATACCACAAAATGCATTTTTCGTATTTCTTAAAAAGCCACGGGCCTCTGAGGAAAAAACCGTTGAGCAGACAAGGTCTAATCTATTTTTAGAGGGGATATTCCCATTTCAATGTCACAGACGTTGGTATACCACGTGACCGTTATCATTTTGGTTCGGTTTGTTTTCTTATGCACGGTTCGCGTAATCAACATCCGATTTGTTGTCGTTTGCTTGGTGTTCATTTGTGAGATTTTTTTTCACAGTTCGTGAACAGTTTCATTAACAATAAAGTTCAGACAAGTAAGTATCTCAATACAAAACGTTACAAACCTTAAAACGAATAATTTTGCTAAGTCTTACGATATCTGGAGAGGGGATACAACCAGGACAGAACAGTTGGAACACGTCCAGGAGAGGTGAAAGGAACGCACCCCAAGTCTGTGCGCACTCTGTGAAATTTGTCGTGACGTAGGCATTGCTGTGCTTCGAGCGACATCTACCGGTGACATCAGAATATTACTTTCAAAATTATTTCAAGCAATTGGGACATGGGGATTCTCATGGTATTTATCGATATAAAACCTGCTTTTTTACTCCATTTGATAAAAACGTGATCTAAGTGTGTTACAGATTTGTAGATTAACCAAAATTATAATTTATTTTCGCTGGATGGAACTAGGGCGTGCGGCTTTAACACTACATTTTTATTTGATTTTAAAAGCAACATCACCATTTAATAAATGGTAATGACACTAATAGATGTAGAGGTATTTCCCGTTTATGTGCTGTGTACTTTGTTACGGTCAAAACGTTTAACGATTCTCTGAAGCACGCTCAACGTGAGCATAAGGTCTTACCTGCCTGAACTTGTAGCACCAGGCCTAGTGCGTACTGATTCATTCATTTCAATTTATTTTCGTGTTTATATCTAATTAAGGTTCAAGCACGCTGTCCTGGACACACAATTCAGCTATCTGGGCTGTCTGTCCAGGACATAAGGTTAGTTGTTAGTGATTAGTGATAGAGAAGTCGGTGTAGTGGTCTTACACCTTACAACTCGCTCTAGGTGGGAGCCGGTACCGAGCTGCGAACCCAGTGCCTACCAGCATTATGTCCGATGGCCTAACCACGACACCACTGAGGCCAGTTGTGTGGGTACTGAGCTTTAAAGTCTACAACTTAGATAAAATGTTGAGTATAAGCATGGTTAATAATCAGTCGCGTACCCGAATTACTCCTCTTTATTTTTCCACCACCTTTTGTATTAGCCTGGCGTCCCATGACAGTGTAAAAGACAGTGTAGATGATCTCCTCACCCCCACCCCCACCCCCAATGTGGGTAGCCACCCCAATATAAAATCCTGGATACGCCAAGGGCAGTAATGGACTACAATACATTCTTCACAAAATACCAGGTGTAATCCAGCTTCTCAGAATATGCTTCTTTAACGAGAGCCATTGAATTATTTTATTAATTATAAAACAACCAAATACATAATAATTCTTCCTTTAAAAATTAAAATATTTTTTAAAGAACCAAACTTACGTAAACAAATATACACCTTATTAATTCGTACTACAAAATTTCCACCTCTCAAAAACATATTCAGTATTGGGGTCTAACTTCCTTTCACGGGTGTGGGAAAAACAGTACGTGCCTCCATTTAATACCCATCTTTATTATTGTTTCTGTTTAAAAATGTATACATTTCTAAATAAAATAAAAATTGTTGATTCTATTTGCGAAAATTTAATAAATAAATAAATAAAGATACAGCATTCAGGATTAATCTATAGTTTGTCCCATCCTCCTACAAAAAAATGTATTTTTGTGTGAATAATTTTAGTTTGGTTTGATGTAAGAAGAAAAGTAAGTGTTTTGCGTTAAAGATGGCGACCGGTGGTCAACCACCCGGTATACGCTCTGATAACAATCTTGATAATTCAAGTTCTACAGCTACTGCAGATTGTCATACCCACATTACTCGAAGAGTTAACCCATCAGGTATGGATATAGTTAATGTTGTACCCACAACGCCATTTTTTGATGACTTTTCGTACACTTATATGGGTGGACTTGCGAGCCCTTCTGAGGGTAGCATGACATACCCCATTGTCGACACAACTGATGTTCAAACAAATCAATGTTTACATAGTCAAGTGCCAAGAAAATGCTGTGATCTGCTACAGTTTATCTTCAGTGACTTGTCATGTCTACCTAAAGATGTGTTTACTGATCGCCTTATTGATATTGTCGAAAATGATAAAAATGAATTAGAAATTCTACGCCAAGAATTGTTAAAATTGTGCAAAAACAATGAACAGTTTGAGCACAAAACGGCTCAGTTAAAAAGAAGACATGAGGCGCGAACAAGAACAGGCGAAAGCATGATTAAAAAACTCGCAAAAGATTGTTTTATATTATTTCGATCTTCACGGGGAGACATGAACGAAGATTTGTTTGATGTAATAAACATATCCAAACGTCAAACCCTTACAACAGACAGTGAGCAGTGTTCAGGCGAGGTTCAGAGCGACACATTGGGCATTGTGTTCCGTGAATCGCTTGCTCGTATTGAACGCGACCTGATTACGCTTCGCGGTGAACTGATTCAAGACATCGACTGTTCTCGCAATAAAATAGAAGAGCAAGCCAAGCAACATTCTACTCTTAAAACAGAACTGTCGGACTTGCGACAACAATTAAATAATCAAAAGAACTATATGCACAATTACAAAATGAAAATCAACAGTTAAAAGAAACAGTAATTACTGTTCAAAAAAAGCTGGAGAAGCAGTCAATAGATCATAAAACTATGTTAAAACAAACTCTGGGGGAATTTAAAAAGGTTTATGAACAAAATAAAAATCTCAGGTCTGACATTGACAAAAACAACACCGATATGAAATCTCACATCCAAGCATTTGATGATTTAAAGAGTGCAGTTGTTTCTTTAAAGAAATTAGAACAAACAACAGGACAAATTAAAACTTCACATGATCATTTGCAGAAAGATTTCATCTGTCTTAAACAGAAAGTTGATAATGGTTGTCTTAATATTTCTCGTCTAGCCGACGAAAAAAGTATGGGAGTTTCATCAATCAAATCGAAAGTTCAGATAACAAACACAAAAGTGAAAGACATAGAAGAAAATTTGGATGAGATGACAAATTTAATAAAGTCAGTAACAACCTCAACAACTGATATGCGGAAACGCGTGTGTTTATTGGAAAAAGAAATAAAAAATGTTTCGGCGAAGAAAAGTTACCGAGAGGCAATAACACGTAACATATCAACAGAAACATTCAATACATGCGATTCAACCGCGAGTGCCGTGAATAGCAAACCGCGTACACACACTGAGTGTAGCACGTTACTGGCGTCCCATAGCGTCAGTGAATCAACTGTACTGGATTCATCAGCCCTCAATACAAATTCATGTAACGGTACTGTCCGTCAGGAGCACGAGTTGCATTTAACCGAACGCGACACCTCCGCAAACACTAGTGCCTTGCCCGTCCATGAGCCGGTCTCCGAGACATACAACTCGGATCGAGATTTGTCCCCCGGGACACACCACATCCAGCGTGACTTGTCCCCTGCGACACATCACTCCCAGCGTGATCGGTCCACCGCGACACAGCACACCCAGCATGATCGGCCCACCGTGACACATCGCACCCAGCCTGATCGGCCCACCGTGACGCACCACGCCCGGCGTGATCGGCCCACCGTGACACACCACACCCAGGGTGACTTATCTAACGGTTCTTGTCCTCATGGCAACAGCAACATTAGTGTATGGGCACCTACAGACCAGTGTGGTGCTACTTTATCTAAACAGTCAGTATTCTGTGGTGTTTCAAAACACAAAGTGGCTCGTTTTTATGTTGGTGGAATTGACAAAAAGTCAACTGAGGCTGGCCTTAGGGATTTTTTAAGTGAAAATGGTGTTAAACTAACCTTTTTGAGATTTTTCAATAGGGATAACAGAAAAACAGCCTCAGCACAAGTTAATGTGCTATACGAACACCGAGACATAATTGAGAGTGAAGGTTTTTGGCCCTATGGCATCTATGTAAAACCGTGGCTCTCCAAGCAAAGGTTTTTAAATCAGTTTAACAATAACAATGAAAATGGCTCAGTTGATGATTAACATTATGTGTTGGAACTGTCGGGGTGTTATGTCTGGAACACCCTATTTACTTACATGTTTAAACGAACATGATATAGATGTTTGTGGAATTAGTGAGCACCATTTAAGAAAATATAACAGTAACTTCTTAAATACTATTGACCCTAATTGCACTTCATTAACGAAATGTGCTACAGAAAAAGACCCCACATTATACCGAATTATTAACAAAGGCGGTGTAGCTCTACTTGTTAAGAAACATTTGAGTCGATGTACTACTATAATAGAAATTGAAAGTGATCGTATTATAGGAATTGAAGTTGTGTTCAGCGATTCCACAGCCATCTATGTATTTTGTGCTTATCTTCCTGCATCTAATTTATCGAATGATTTATATCTTGAATGTTTGGATTTGTTGGAGGAATTGTACATTGCCTATAGTTCAAAAGGAACTGTTATTATTATTGGTGATCTTAATGTAAAAATAGCGGGTCCAAAAACCCGATTTGTTAAAAACAGAAGAAGTGATATCTTCCATACATTTGTTAGTAGACATAACTTGGTTTCAATCAATGTTCAACTTTTTTGTAAAGGTCCGTCTCATACTTACGAATCTCATACTGGAGGTCCTTCCTCAGCTATAGATCACATTCTAGTACCTGATTATTTAATCCCCTATGTTCAAAATGCATTAGTCAAAGACGACTGTGAGCTCTTGCTTTCTGATCATAAACCAGTAATGTGTTCAATTTTAGTCAATGATTCTAAAGAGGAACAAAGCATCCCACCAGAAAAACGTTCTTGGGAAAAGGCAAGACGTCATAATCTGTTAAAAGACTATACTTTCGCCGTTTCTCACATGTTATGGCCAATACATATCCCAAGCAAGAGTGCATCAGCATCCGATATTCTTAAATTTTACAATAAGATAATAAATGTATTAACTCAAGCAGCCAAGGAAACTATTCCTTGTTCAAAATATAACAAACATTCGAAGCCATATTGGTCTGATGCAGTTAAAGAATGTCATGTAGAAATGTCGTATCGCAGACGTCTGTGGTTAGCTGAAGGTAGACCACGTGGTATGCAATTTGACACGTTTAGGTTGTACAAAAAAGCAAAAGATGCATTTCGTATGACTCTCCAAAACGCATACTTGAAATATGAAAGGGATTTTTATAATTCCCTAGACGAAGCCTGTGATGTTGACCACAAGACTTTATGGACCACACTTCGTAATAAAAAAAGAAGTAGCTCAATAATGTCCCTCATGGTCGATACGAAAGTTATTACTCATCCAGTAGATATTTGTAACTCTATGGCTGGTCATTTTTGCAAAGTGTTTAGCGACCCAACAGATGCGAATTTTGATGATAAATTTAAATCAAGCTTAGAAGCCAAGGTGTCGGCATTTAAAGCTGATGCACTAAGATCGGATGAAAACTTTGATATTTCACCAAATTTAGTTAGCAATATATGCTCCAAGCTTCCAAATAACAAGTCATGTGGCCTAGATGGAATATTTTATGAACATATTAAATATGGAGGCGAATATCTCTTCTTCTGCCTATCAAGGTTATTTTCACTAATGGTTAACAATGGATGTATTCCTGATGAATGGCATCGCGGTATCTTGGTATGCATTTACAAAGGACATAATATGTCCAAATTAAGTCCAGATTCATACAGAGGGATTACGCTTTTATCTGTAGTTTTTAAGATTTTTGAGAAAGTTTTAGAATCATTAATGCCACAGCTAGTCTCATCGGCTGATTACCCGAATAATCATCAATGTGGATTTCAAAAAGGCCTGTCGAGCATCGATGCTTCTTTTGTGTTACAAGAAACATTAAATCACTATAAGGAACGCAGTGACGGCACTTGTGTCGCATTTCTGGATAGTTCAAAAGCCTTCGATACTGTCTGGCATGCAGGTTTGCTATATAAACTATCAGAAATAGGAATCCCTCCTAAAGTCTGGCTTATTTTGAACAGGATATATAGCAATGCCAAATCTTGTGTTTTTGTAAACAATATATACTCACAGTACTTCAGGCAACAAAGGGGTTATGTCAAGGTAGTATTCTTTCTCCTAAACTATATGTTTTATACATAAACGAATTGCTAAGCAAGTTAAGCGGATCAAAAAAAGGAACTATGATACTTGATGTTCACGTATCTTGCCCCACACAAGCGGACGATATAGCTATTATTTCTCCTACATCAAGCAATATGCAAGATATGCTATTGATCTGTGAACAGTATAGCTTAAAATGGCGATTCATATTCTCGTCGCTTAAAAGTCAAATGATTAATTTCTGTAGAGAGGGTGATCCACCTTTTTTTCTATATAATAAACAAATATCTATCACAAATTCTATAAAACATGTTGGCATCACTTTGAATAAAAATCTAAATAACTGGGATCGAACCTTACAAGCATGTAAGACTATCAAGTCTACAAGTATGGTACTTTTGCAATCAGGGTGTCACCCACGCGGCCTAAATCCAGCTACAAGTGTAAAATTAGTTAATGCTCTTTGCTTATCCAAAGCTCTCTATGGGTGTGAACTATGGAACTCTTACCAAAAGCGAGTTATTAGCACTAGAAAGGGCCTTCAGATTTGCAATAAAAAGTATTCAGGGTTTACCAAAAAGGACACGAACAAACATATGTTTAGGGTTAATTGGTACTATTTCAGTTGAAGCAAAAATAGACACTAATAAACTATATTTCCTAGGACATCTCCTTCGCTTACCTACATGGACGTTACCCTATAAGGTTATAACAAGCAGATTATTATGTTTTCAAAATATGTGCATTTCTTCTCCAGTTGGATTTGCAGCAGACATACATGGGATCCTTTGCAAATATAAATTAATTGCATACTTAGATGACTACTATAAAACGTCCATATTTCCTCCCAAACAAACATGGAAAAGAATAGTGAAGAATTGTGTCTTCGAGTTTGAGGAAACAGAATAGAAAAGACAAATATCTGTAACTCCGGATACTAATCATTTTCTACAAATCCACCCAAACCTACAAATACATAAAGCATGGGATATTTCTCGTTCAAACCCTTTGCTAAAAGAACAGGCACATCATGTTATAAGTATATGCGCTACATGGAGGCCTCGATCATCTCAAGGTTTTTGTTCCCTTTGTAATTTACATTACTCCGATCTTCTTATACATGTTATAATTAGCTGTCAGTATTTATCTAAAACCAGAGATGACTTTTGGTGTTCAATCTTAGATATTGGTCCAATTGAGCTAAGCACAGAATTGCATTATCTTTCAGACGAGGCGTTCATTACTCAATTACTATCTTGCAATCCGACCTTAAACCTTGATAAAGATACCACGAAATCCTATGTTGAGATTGTCGTAGAATTCATATATTTATTAAGTAAAACATATTTTAACACGTTAATTAATAACTGAGATACAGTGCACAGCAAAACGGCACACCTTGTGTGCATGTACAATTGTAAAATACATTTAATATTATGTTTATTTTGAAAATCGTTTTCTTTTAATTCTTCTCTGTAGTTATCACTAATATGTATACTTGTTTGTCTCTGTGCTGTAATTATTTCTTTGTATGTATATCTGTATATCTGTTGTTTTGTTGTTACAACTCTCTTTAAGAGGAATAAAGAATATATGTATAGTTGCACAAACCTGTGCAGTTCAACATTGGATCAGACCAGAGGCCGTTGTCCTGGCATGTTGAAGTGTTGAATCCACTCACATAGTCATAACCATCTGAACAGGAATAACTGGCAACAGACTGATACGTGGTAGTGTTGAATTCGACCTCTGTTTCAGAAAATATAAGCGGCGTTCCACAATCAACCACTGAAACAATGTAAAACATAGTTTATCATCTCGTATTAGTAACACACCTCTATTCTGATACTCCATTAAAGGGACACGCCCTAGCTGTTAACCATTACGCCGTTGTTTTTCGCTATTAAACCCATTTTTTTTCACAAATACTTACCATTTATTATTTAGAATATACATTTCCATTCACCTGAAGTGTTTTTTGGTAATCCTGGTAATCCTGGTGTTTGTAATACCACAAAATGCATTTTTCGTATTTCTTAAAAAGCCACGGGCCTCTGAGGAAAAAACCGTTGAGCAGACAAGGTCTAATCTATTTTTAGAGGGGATATTCCCATTTCAATGTCACAGACGTTGGTATACCACGTGACCGTTATCATTTTGGTTCGGTTTGTTTTCTTATGCACGGTTCGCGTAATCAACATCCGATTTGTTGTCGTTTGCTTGTTGTTCATTTGTGAGATTTTTTTTCACAGTTCGTGAACAGTTTCATTAACAATAAAGTTCAGACAAGTAAGTATCTCAATACAAAACGTTACAAACCTTAAAACGAATAATTTTGCTAAGTCTTACAATATCTGGAGAGGGGATACAACCAGGACAGAACAGTTGGAACACGTCCAGGAGAGGTGAAAGGAACGCACCCCAAGTCTGTGCGCACTCTGTGAAATTTGTCGTGACGTAGGCATTGCTGTGCTTCGAGCGACATCTACCGGTGACATCAGAATACTAACTTTCAAAATTATTTCAAGCAATTGGGACATGGGGATTCTCATGGTATTTATCGATATAAAACCTGCTTTTTTACTCCATTTGATAAAAACGTGATCTAAGTGTGTTACAGATTTGTAGATTAACCAAAATTATAATTTATTTTCGCTGGATGGAACTAGGGCGTGCGGCTTTAACACTACATTTTTATTTGATTTTAAAAGCAACATCACCATTTAATAAATGGTAATGACACTAATAGATGTAGAGGTATTTCCCGTTTATGTGCTGTGTACTTTGTTACGGTCAAAACGTTTAACGATTCTCTGAAGCACGCTCAACGTGAGCATAAGGTCTTACCTGCCTGAACTTGTAGCACTAGGCCTAGTGCGTACTGATTCATTCATTTCAATTTATTTTCGTGTTTATATCTAATTAAGGTTCAAGCACGCTGTCCTGGACACACAATTCAGCTATCTGGGCTGTCTGTCCAGGACATAAGGTTAGTTGTTAGTGATTAGTGATAGAGAAGTCGGTGTAGTGGTCTTACACCTTACAACTCGCTCTAGGTGGGAGCCGGTACCGAGCTGCGAACCCAGTGCCTACCAGCATTATGTCCGATGGCCTAACCACGACACCACTGAGGCCAGTTGTGTGGGTACTGAGCTTTAAAGTCTACAACTTAGATAAAATGTTGAGTATAAGCATGGTTAATAATCAGTCGCGTACCCGAATTACTCCTCTTTATTTTTCCACCACCTTTTGTATTAGCCTGGCGTCCCATGACAGTGTAAAAGACAGTGTAGATGATCTCCTCACCCCCCCCCCCCACCCCCAATGTGGGTAGCCACCCCAATATAAAATCCTGGATACGCCAAGGGCAGTAATGGACTACAATACATTCTTCACAAAATACCAGGTGTAATCCAGCTTCTCAGAATATGCTTCTTTAACGAGAGCCATTGAATTATTTTATTAATTATAAAACAACCAAATACATAATAATTCTTCCTTTAAAAATTAAAATATTTTTTAAAGAACCAAACTTACGTAAACAAATATACACCTTATTAATTCGTACTACAAAATTTCCACCTCTCAAAAACATATTCAGTATTGGGGTCTAACTTCCTTTCACGGGTGTGGGAAAAACAGTACGTGCCTCCATTTAATACCCATCTTTATTATTGTTTCTGTTTAAAAATGTATACATTTCTAAATAAAATAAAAATTGTTGATTCTATTTGCGAAAATGTAATAAATAAATAAATAAAGATACAGCATTCAGTATTAATCTATAGTTTGTCCCATCCTCCTACAAAAATGTTTTTTTGTGTGAATAATTTTAGTTTGGTTTGATGTAAGAAGAAAAGTAAGTGTTTTGGAAATAATAATAATAAAAAAAAACTATTTTTGTGTGCAATTTAGAAATCAATCGGCTCGGAAGTAAATAATTGTAGTAAATTTTATAATATGAAAAAAAGCGTTACCTGTGGGATGGACTATACTTCTTACATTCTTAAATGATTTTTTTTTTTTTACAAATTTAAAAACAATTAATTAAGTAACTTGTTTAAAATTTTAACATGAATTCAGATGGGACATTCAGAGATGCAAATATAAACCAAATTTAATTCATCTAAGACGTGTAGTTTGTGACAAATTGACCAAAATGCAGAAATATAATAGAGGAAAATGCTAAAATGTATGCTGTCATCGTCAAACATAAAAAATTAAAAAAAAATTAAATAAATAAAACATCATGATCAACATCTGTCTTTTCAGAGATTAAGTCAACAGTGGGGGAGGGAAAATTATACAAAGAAAAAATAATGTGTCAAACAAGAAAGAAAAGAAAGAAATATTTTATTTAGCGACGCACTCAACACATTTTATTTACGGTTATATGGCGTCAGACATATGGTTAAGGACCACACAGATTTTGAGAGGAAACCCGCTGTCGCCACTACATGGGCTGCTCTTTCCGATTAGCAGCAAGGGATCTTTTATTTGCGCTTCCCACAGGCAGGATAGCACACACCATGGCCTTTGTTGAACCAGTTATGTAAGTGGTTTACACCTACCCATTGAGCCTTGCGGAGCACTCACTCAGGGTTTGGAGTCGGTATCTGGATTAAAAATCCCATGCCTCGACTGGGATCCGAACCCAGTACCTACCAGCCTGTACACCGATGGCCTAACCACGACGACACCGAGGCCGGTTTATTTGAACAAGAATAACAAGAACAAATGTTGTTCTTGTTTTTGTTCAAATAATCTTTAAAAAATTCATTTCTGTTTGTATAAAAATCTTCTTTTTTTCATTGGTGTCAAAATCTTTAAAAATTAGTTAGGCAATTAAAAAGTTTGTTTGTTTTGTTTAACGACACAACTAGAGCACATTGATTTATTAATCATCGGCTACTGGATGTCAACCATTCGGTAATTTTTGACATATAGTCTTAGAGAGGAAACCCACTACACTTTCCCATTAGTAGCAAGGGATATTTTATATGCACCGTCCCACAATTAGGATAGCACATACCACAGCCTTTGACACACCAGTCGTGGTGTACTGGCTGGACCGAGAAAACAGCCTAATGGGCCACCGACGGAGATCGATCTTAAACCGACCGTGCTCAAGCGAGCGCTTTACCACTGGGCTATGTCCCGCCCCCTTTTGCCATCAGATCTTATGCCAGAAACATTGTTATAGTCTTGTGTGAAACGGTAGAAGAATGGGCATTTAGTAACGGTGAACCTTTCAGTTAGACAAAACTATGGTATTTTTTTTTTTTAATTTAATTGGCTAATTATTATTAATATAAAGTATTATATCATATACAGTATAAAAATACAATAGATCAAATTAATGAAAAATGGAATGTACAATTTCATCAATGATTACCTACATATTGAAAAATATAATTTGAAAAATAAAAACTACTTTATATAATGAATTTGATGATCAGAGGTAACCTTGACAACAATTCTAAAGAAAATCACATAAATGAATTTACAAACTTAGCAATGATAACATATACAAGTATGTGAATAAGCATTTTTAATGCAAAATATCGACATTTCGGAAAACAAAACTTACACATTTCCCATATTTCTTTTCTTCCTAATAACATGTTTATCATATTAAAATTGCATTGATTCTAACGACCTCTCAAGAAACCTTTTTCTTTGCGTCTTTCTCTCCGTCTTTCTGTTTATTTCTCTTTCTGTTAAATTACGATTCCATTAATGCGTTTGCAGTATGCGTTAGCGTTTGCATTAAAATTAGAACAGGTTGAAATATGTATGATTTCCATTAATGCGTTTGCGGTAGCGTTTTTTTTTCAATCAGCCCATATAGCGATAGAGAACGTAAACTCATTGAAACGGACGGAGGAAGTGACGCCAGGAAGATAGTATTTCCTGGGTATTCCCCTCTTTCCTACACGTGTTTTGGTTTTGGCAAAATGCCTCGAGGAACAAAACAATTTTCTGTCACCGAAACAGAAAAACTAATTGAACTTGTGAGGCAACATAATTATCTTTATTTGTTTCCTTGACAGTCTTCCCCTCGAATCACGCATGATCTTATAGCAAACTAGGATATTTAGTAGCAAATAATTCTGTTAAGGTAAATATCTTTGTATCTTTGATGCACTGGGGGCCATCTTTCCTGTCTTGTTCCAGCGGTAAAGACAGAATACCCTACTTCAACTGGATATTATTGAAACAGGATTGTCAGGGTGTGTTTTTATATCTCGAATGCATACTGCAAACGCAACGCAAACGCATTAATTGAATCGTAGTTTTAAAAAAACCCACCGCGAACGCATACTGCAAAAACAACGCAAACGCTTTAATGGAATCCTAGCTTTACTCTTTACCCCAGTTCCCAGAACATGTTCTCTTCTTCATTTACGTCTGGCTTTTCCGTCAATGTTTACCTATCACGTTGAATTAATTATTCTTAATATTGAATATTATGTATTTATCGGAATCCTGGCCTTCCCCTTTGTCTACCTGCCTCTCTCTCTCTCTCTCTCTCTCTCTCTCTCTCTCTCTCTCTCTCTCTCTCTCTCTCTCTCTCTCTCTCTTGTGTCTTTCATGTATGTCTGTTTCTCTCTCCCCCCCCCCTCTGCGTGCGTGCGTGTGTGTGTGTGCGTATGTATTTTATAGATTTAAATACAATGTACAGGCGCAAGTGCAGGTGTGTGCGTCGGCTCCCTCCAAGGCACTGAAGCAGAGCAACATGTTGTTTCGACCCACATAGAAACTTCGCTTGCCACGGTCTAGGCCCCCCCTGCATGAATTCCTGCACACGTGCTTGGTGTATATATAAACAAAGTAAATGTAAATATATTATATATACTTGAGTGTTTAATCGTATACACATGATGTATTATTTCAATGAATATATATGTATATTCTGTCTAAACCGGATTCACTTGGGACCGATGAAATATGCTGGTTTAGACAGAGTGCCTGGTGTAGACAGAGTTTCGTCCAGAGTTACGGTTCCTGCGATATACTGATCAGAAAATAAAACGTCATATTAATGAAACGTTTGGACTATGTGCAAAACATCTGTGAAAGCAAGGGTAAGCAATGCTTGTTTTAGTGATTGGTATAAACATGAAAGATATTTCAGAACTTTCTAAGAAACCATTCAAACTTGCCGTTGACTATTCGTTTTCTCTCTACCGAAATACTGTCCTCGTACAATTGCCGGTAATAGTCACTACGTATTTGTATATCTGATACTGTCTGTCTTCCGATCTTGAATTTGAAAGCTTAATATTTCCACAGAGGATTTGGCCTCAGATTACAGTTATCTTCCCATTTGGTTGTCCAAAATCCGGAAGTTTGACCGCGCAAGTAGTCTGCTGTTTGACTGTGATTATTTCATGGCAGACAGCTATGAAGTGGCAACTGTTTGACTGAAGTGACAGGGGATAGCATGTAGTTTGTAAACATGTGTAACTTGATGACATTGGAGACTTGTTTGTGGTAATTCCGGCCCATGCAAAAGTAGTGCTTTTTGTGTAAAATGGGTGTACTCCGGCCTGGTTTAGAGGGTGTGTCTGTTTAAACCAATATGCTGGGAGAAAGAGCTGGACAACAGGGGTTGTCCTTTTCAGGGTATGTGTCCCCCATGCAGGCAAAGGTACATACAAAACTTCACGGGCCTGCTGATATTAATAAAAATGTTATAGCCACTAAGGCTATATAGAAACATATAGCGAAATTAATTGTGGTCTGAGGCCATTTGATGAACATTCATAGATTAATTTCACTTTATGTTGTATGGAGAGTTCGATACGTTGCCGTTTTTGGTCGCTCCGCCATTGCAAATTCAGTAAGACAATGCAAAACGGAAGCGTCATTCGTATTTATGCAGGTACTATATAATACAATGCAGTTATGAACACATACAAATAATAACTCGATTTTTATTGCTACACCGTTACAACAGGTGTGGTTCATTATTTATTAAGCCTTAAAAGACTTAGGTGTCCTAAATACTGGGGAACTGCTGTCATTGTTTAAAAGGTGACCACTGGCAGACAGTAGAGCTAAGATCGCGTGCCGGTGTAGACAGAACTAATTACTAAATAAACCGTTCTTTTGTCCTTGAATTTGCATCCGAAGTCCGGAATAGACAGCTTCCGGTGTAGGCAGAGTGTTGTTTCTAATAAATTAACGGTAGCTGGACGGGACTTTAAAACTGCGCTGGTTTACACAGAAATCCGGTTTAGAGCGATGCCGGTTTGGACAGAATCCACCACTATATATATATATATATATATATATATATATATACATATATATATACATATATATATATATACACATACATATACACATACATTATATATATATATATATATATATATATATATATATATATATAAAATGTAAAGCAATGATCCAAAATGTTTGACCTTGCTTTTGTTTCCGGTAACAATAGACCAAAAATAAAGTTTTATAAGCATGGGCTGTACACCTCTCAATATCGAATTTTTGTGTCCATAAAACGTGATCTATTACCCTCACTGATGGTCAATAATTGATAAGTATATAATGGAGGATCCTTATTACATACAAGGTGTCATAAATTGAGTATTTTACGTAGTGATCTGTATTATACAAGTTGTTTTATTCACCACTATGATATCTAGTTAATAAATGTAGTTGAACACACCTATGCAGGTTAACGTTGGATCAGACCACTGTCCGCTGGCCTCACACGTTGAAGTGTCGAATCCATCAATATAGTCGAAACCAGTCGAACAGGAATAATTGGCAATAGACTGGTACGTAGTATTGTGGTATTCCATCTCGGCACCAAACACTGCATTCGGTGTCCCACAATCAACCGCTGAAAGAACGTTAAATAAAGAATACTACACGAGCGGCCGTTAAATACCATTTATCTTAGTTGATCTTCAAACCTGCAACACACATTTGGACATGGTTATAACAGAGAGAAGCTAAAGTCTGTGATGTTTAAACAGGGAAATACCGTCAAAAATAACTTGAGCTTGTTTCATTAACCATTACATCTTAGACGAACGTGCATTTATAAAAACTAAGGTATGTCGCTTTAAGGTCAAAACGCATTTGTTGATACAAATTCTGACAGAACCAGAATTTGTACACAAAATGTGAAAGAGAGGGAATGGGGAGTTAATGGCGGATTATGGACAATTTGGAATAACATTTTGTGAAGATAAGCCTGGATAAAATGTTTTTAAAAAATTGCCTACCCAGTCGAACATCTATATTCTTTAGAGCATTTAGGAAGGACAATGCAAAAATAAATAAGAGAAAGATAAGAGGATCACACTATTTAATAATGTGGGCAAAAAAATTGACATGGAGGAAAGGAATCCAGCCTGGTGGTCCAGGCTGTTGGATCGAGAAGCGATGTGGTATTCAATCTGTCAACATTTGTATAGTCCATTTGCGTGAACAGGGAACCGATGGTAAGTAATGCTAAAACTTATACTAAAACGTATTATTGAGTTTTAAACCCATACCAACTCAAAACATATTTTTTACTAAATATATTTTAGTAAATAAAAAAGTTTCTAAACAAACTACCATGAAATTATACAGATCAATCTGATTTTTAATACAGGGGTGAAGACAAAATGCTAGAACAGCATGTTTCTGGTCGTTCTCGTGTTTGTGGATCTTTTTTGTTTCGTATCAGATTCATATTTGGTCGTTCTGAAGCATTTGAAACGAGACTAAAAGATACGTACTGAAACTAGGGTCAGAGGCTTTGGTAACAAAGGTATGAATTAACGTGTTACGTCTGAGTTTACATTTCATTAAAAAAAAACCTGTAACATTAAGACAAACACATTTAAAAACAATTAATTAAGTAACTTGTTTAAAATTTTAACATGAATTCAGGTGGGACATTCAGAGATGCAAATATAAACCAAATTTGATTCATCTAGGACGTGTAGTTTGTGACAAATTGACCTAAATGCAGAAACATAATAGAGGAAAATGCTATACTTTATGCTGTCATCGTCAAACATAAATAATTTTAAAAAACTTAAATAAATAAAACATCATGATCAACATCTGTCATTTCAGAGATTAAGTGAACAGTGGGGGAGGGAAAATTACACAAAGAAAAAATAATGTGTTAAACAAGAAAGAAAAGAAAGAAATATGTTATTTAATGACGCACTCAACACATTTTATTTACGGTTATATGGCGTCAGACATATGGTTAAGGACCACACAGATTTTGAGAGGAAACCCGCTGTCGCCACTACATGGGCTGCTCTTTCCAATTAGCAGCAAGGGATCTTTTATTTGCGCTTCCCACAGGCAGGATAGCACAAACCATGGCCTTTATTGAACCAGTTATGGATCACTATTCGGTGCAAGTGGTTTACACCTACCCATTGAGCCTTGCGGAGCACTCACTCAGGGTTTGGAGTCGGTATCTGGATTAAAAATCCCATGCCTCGACTGGGATCCGAACCCAGTACCTACCAGCCTGTACACCGATGGCCTAACCACGACGACACCGAGGCCGGTTTATTTGAACAAGAATAACAAGAACAAATGTTGTTCTTGTTTTTGTTCAAATAATCTTTAAAGAATTCATTTCTGTTTGTATAAAAATCTTCTTTTTTTCATTGGTGTCAAAATCTTTAAAAATTAGTTAGGCAATTAAAAAGTTTGTTTGTTTTGTTTAACGACACAACTAGAGCACATTGATTTATTAATCATCGGCTACTGGATGTCAACCATTCGGTAATTTTTGACATATAGTCTTAGAGAGGAAACCCACTACACTTTCCCATTAGTAGCAAGGGATATTTTATATGCACCATCCCACAATTAGGATAGCACATACCACAGCCTTTGACACACCAGTCGTGGTGTACTGGCTGGACCGAGAAAACAGCCTAATGGGCCACCGACGGAGATCGATCTTAAACCGACCGTGCTCAAGCGAGCGCTTTACCACTGGGCTATGTCCCGCCCCCTTTTGCCATCAGATCTTATGCCAGAAACATTGTTATAGTCTTGTGTGAAACGGTAGAAGAATGGGCATTTAGTAACGGTGAACCTTTCAGTTAGACAAAACTATGGTATTTTTTTTTTTAATTTAATTGGCTAATTATTATTAATATAAAGTATTATATCATATACAGTATAAAAATACAATAGATCAAATTAATGAAAAATGGAATGTACAATTTCATCAATGATTACCTACATATTGAAAAATATAATTTGAAAAATAAAAACTACTTTATATAATGAATTTGATGATCAGAGGTAACCTTGACAACAATTCTAAAGAAAATTTACATAAATGAATTTACAAACTTAGCAATGATAACATATACAAGTATGTGAATAAGCATTTTTAATGCAAAATATCGACATTTCGAAAAATAAAACTTACACATTTCCCATATTTCTTTTCTTCCTAATAACATGTTTATCATATTAAAATTTCATTGATTCTAACGACCTCTCAAGAAACCTTTTTCTTTGCGTCTTCCTCTCCGTCTTTCTGTTTATTTCTCTTTCTGTTAAATTACGATTCCATTAATGCGTTTGCAGTATGCGTTAGCGTTTGCATTAAAATTAGAACAGGTTGAAATATGTATGATTTCCATTAATGCGTTTGCTGTAGCGTTGCGGTTGCGTTTTTTTTTTTTTAATCAGCCCATATAGCGATAGAGAACGCAAACTCATTGAAACGGACAGAGGAAGTGACGTCAGGAAGATAGTATTTTCTGGGTATTCCCCTCTTTCCTACACGTGTTTTGGTTTTGGCAAAATGCCTCGAAGAACAAAACAATTTTCTGTCACCGAAACAGAAAAACTAATTGAACTTGTGAGGCAACATGATTATCTTTATTTGTTTCCTTGACAGTCTTCCCCTCGAATCACGCATGATCTTATAGCAAACTAGGATATTTAGTAGCAAATAATTCTGTTAAGGTAAATATCTTTGTATCTTTGATGCACTGGGGGCCATCATTCCTGTCTTGTTCCAGCGGTAAAGACAGAATACCCTACTGTAAATGGATATTATTGAAACAGGATTGTCAGGGTGTGTTTTTATATCTCGAATGCATACTGCAAAAGCAACGCAAACGCATTAATGGAATCGTAGTTTAAAACCCCCCACCGCGAACGCATACTGCAAAAACAACGCAAACGCTTTAATGGAATCCTAGCTTTACTCTTTACCCCAGTTCCCAGAACATGTTCCCTTCTTCATTTACGTCTGGCTTTTCCATCAATGTTTACCTATCACATTGAATTAATTATTCTTAATATTGAATATTATGTATTTATCGGAATCCTGGTCTTCCCCTTTGTCTACCTGCCCCCCCCCCCTCTCTCTCTCTCTCTCTCTCTCTCTCTCTCTCTCTCTCTCTCTCTCTCTTGTGTCTTTCATGTATGTCTGTTTCTCTCCCCCCCCCCTCTGCGTGCGTGCGTGTGTGTGTGTGCGTATGTATTTTATAGATTTAAATACAATGTACAGGCGCAAGTGCAGGTGTGTGCGTCGGCTCCCTCCAAGGCACTGAAGCAGAGCAACATGTTGTTTCGACCCACATAGAAACTTCGCTTGCCACGGTCTAGGCCCCCCTGCATGAATTCCTGCACACGTGCTTGGTGTATATATAAACAAAGTAAATGTAAATATATTATATATACTTGAGTGTTTAATCGTATACACATGATGTATTATTTCAATGAATATATATGTATATTCTGTCTAAACCGGATTCACTTGGGACCGATGAAATATGCTGGTTTAGACAGAGTGCCTGGTGTAGACAGAGTTTCGTCCAGAGTTACGGTTCCTGCGATATACTGATCAGAAAATAAAACGTCATATTAATGAAACGTTTGGACTATGTGCAAAACATCTGTGAAAGCAAGGGTAAGCAATGCTTGTTTTAGTGATTGGTATAAACCTGAAAGATATTTCAGAACTTTCTAAGAAACCATTCAAACTTGCTGTTGACTATTCGTTTTCTCTCTACCGAAATACTGTCCTCGTACAATTGCCGGTAATAGTCACTACGTATTTGTATATCTGATACTGTCTGTCTTCCGATCTTGAATTTGAAAGCTTAATATTTCCACAGAGGATTTGATGAACATTCATAGATTAATTTCACTTTATGTTCTATGGAGAGTTCGATACGTTGCCGTTTTTGGTCGCTCCGCCATTGCAAATTCAGTAAGACAATGCAAAACGGAAGCGTCATTCGTATTTATGCAGGTACTATATAATACAATGCAGTTATGAACACATACAAATAATAACTCGATTTGTATTGCTACACCGTTACAACAGGTGTGGTTCATTATTTATTAAGCCTTAAAAGACTTAGGTGTCCTAAATACTGGGGAACTGCTGTCATTGTTTAAAAGGTGACCACTGGCAGACAGTAGAGCTAAGATCGCGTGCCGGTGTAGACAGAACTAATTACTAAATAAACCGTTCTTTTGCATCCGAAGTCCGGAATAGACAGCTTCCGGTGTAGGCAGAGTGTTGTTTCTAATAAATTAACGGTAGCTGGACGGGACTTTAAAACTGCGCTGGTTTACACAGAAATCCGGTTTAGAGCGATGCCGGTTTGGACAGAGTCCACCACTATATATATATATATATATATATATATATATACATATATACATATATACACATATATATATATACATATATATATACACATACATATACACATACATTATATATATATATATATATATATATATATATATATATATATATAATGTAAAGCAATGATCCAAAATGTTTGACCTTGCTTTTGTTTCCGGTAACAATAGACCAAAAATAAAGTTTTATAAGCATGGGCTGTACACCTCTCAATATCGAATTTTTGTGTCCATAAAACGTGATCTATTACCCTCATTGATGGTCAATAATTGATAAGTATATAATGGAGGATCCTTATTACATACAAGGTGTCATAAATTGAGTATTTTACGTAGTGATCTGTATTATACAAGTTGTTTTATTCACCACTATGATATCTAGTTAATAAATGTAGTTGAACACACCTATGCAGGTTAACGTTGGATCAGACCACTGTCCGCTGGCCTCACACGTTGAAGTGTCAAATCCATCAATATAGTCGAAACCAGTCGAACAGGAATAATTGGCAATAGACTGGTACGTAGTATTGTGGTATTCCATCTCGGCACCAAACACTGTATTCGGTGTCCCACAATCAACCGCTGAAAGAACGTTAAATAAAGAATACTACACGAGCGGCCGTTAAATACCATTTATCTTAGTTGATCTTCAAACCTGCAACACACATTTGGACATGGTTATAACAGAGAGAAGCTAAAGTCTGTGATGGTTAAACAGGGAAATACCGTCAAAAATAACTTGAGCTTGTTTCATTAACCATTACATCTTAGACGAACGTGCATTTATAAAAA
Organism: Gigantopelta aegis; assembly: GCF_016097555.1. NCBI lineage: Eukaryota > Metazoa > Mollusca > Gastropoda > Neomphalida > Peltospiridae > Gigantopelta > Gigantopelta aegis. The sequence continues at coordinate 63,312,386 of NC_054702.1, forward strand.
CTAAGGTATGTCGCTTTAAGGTCAAAACGCATTTGTTGATACAAATTCTGACAGAACCAGAATTCTGACAGAACCAGAATTTGTACACAAAATGTGAAAGAGAGGGAAAAGGGAGTTAATGGCGGATTATGGACAATTTGGAATAACATTTTGTGAGGATAAGCCTGGATAAAATGTTTTTAAAAAATTGCCTACCCAGTCGAACATCTATATTCTTTAGAGCATTTAGGAAGGACAATGCAAAAATAAATAAGAGAAAGATAAGAGGATCACACTATTTAATAATGTGGGCAAAAAAATTGACATGGAGGAAAGGAATCCAGCCTGGTGGTCCAGGCTGTTGGATCGAGAAGCGATGTGGTATTCAATCTGTCAACATTTGTATAGTCCATTTGCGTGAACAGGGAACCGATGATAAGTAATGCTAAAACTTATACTAAAACGTATTATTGAGTTTTAAACCCATACCAACTCAAAACATATTTTTAACTAAATATTTTTTGGTAAATAAAAAAAGTTTCTTAACAAACTGCCATGAAATTATACAGATCAATCTGATTTTTAATACAGGGGTAAAGACAAAATGCTAGAACAGCCTTGGCTCATTTACACATTACTTGTGATGTGTTTCTGGTCGTCCTCATGCTTGTGGGTATTTTTTGTTTCGTGTCAAATTTATATTTAGTTGTCCTGAATCATTTAAAATGAAACAAAAAGGGTACGTACTGAAACTTGCGTCAGAGGCTTTGATAACAAAGGTATGAATAAACGTGTTACGTCTGAGTTTACATTTCATTAAAAATAAAACCTGTAACATTAAGAGAGACGGACAAAGCATAGTGTATATGAATACATCTGTGATTTGGTACGTTTCACGTTAATATATATTTTTTATCCTGCAATCAATGGATATATTGGCAAGATATGACTAGATACATTTTGTATTTTTGGTCACTGAGCAAAAATATAGCTTTTTTTGGACGGAGTTATTTTTACCTTAGTTATGATCAGGAATATAATGCTGACCTGTGACCCTACAATGTAAAAGCTTGGTCAGACCGAACTACGACTTCGTGCGATGGAGTGAGATTCTAGATACCTATGATTGTCCCCGACTCGGCTACGATATTACAATCTTAGTTGTGTGGTCACACTGGAAACGATGGGTTTGCGACGCATCTGAGAAAATCGTAGTGAAAGCGTACGACATCGTACAACTGTCGTACGAGGTCGTACGACTTCACTACGATGTCTTACGATCCCACGTGATGTCGCACAACATCGTGGGAAGGTCATGCGACGTCACACACACGCCAAAACTATCCTGTGTTGTCACCACTTCCACAATTACAAGGCCAGTAAACACAGAAACTCGCGACACACGTGTTTCATCCATTTCCGGAAACATTGAAACCACTTTCTCCATGTCAAATCTATCAACACATGGAATTTTCACGCACTCAAACTTTGATAACTGTAATTTCAACGTCGTAATTGGTAAATCTGGACAGTAAGAAAAAAAATGGCGCCCATGCACAGTTCGTAGTTAAATATTCATACACCAACTGCTTCACATATAAATTATACCATACAAAATAGGTCGCTTCAGACATTTTTATTACAGGTTAAAAGTTATTGAAATTACTTACGTTATATGTTTATAGTGAATTAAAAATGTTTCTGGTTGGTAATGACATTTAATGCAAAAAATTAATATGAATTGTATTAATGATTGTAACATTGTCATTCTCTCATTCGGCTATTGACGGAAAAAGCCGAACCACCATAGGGATTCCGCTAATGTTGAGTATGAATTTCGTGTTAATAAAATAGTAAATAGTTGGTAAATAGAGTTCACTTTCTATTTCAAACAGCTTTACATTAATGACATAGTTATGTGTTTGGAAGTATAAGAATTGAACTTTAGTATAAATGGCTTCGCGCTAGCGGTTTTGCGTTTCATACTAGCATTAAACTAAAAAAAAATCACGTTCATTTCTTAAAAGAACTATTTTGTGTTGGTGTATAGATATTCTAGGCGACAAGGCAATCAATACGCGTGGTCACGGTAAAGTTTTGAAATGAAAGCGTTCATTTCATTTAGTATTCTCAGTATGTATGACCAAAAAAAAAAAGAAATCGGTTACTGTGTGTACGTTTTGAATATTGTAGGTATCCCCTCCCTGAATATTGGATGTGCCCTTTGTAAATGTTGAACCCCTCCCTAGAAAAATCGTCTGTCTGCTTGTTACGTCACTAGAAGATAAGGACGGAAACCTCGCTGCATTCGCCATTCTAACCTTCACAGGATAAATCCGATATCTCAAGACTGTAACGAGTTATTCTCTCTATATATATTACCTTCACATGTCATAGTGTCACCAGACCAGGTTCCGTCGCTAGTGCATGTCAAAAAGGACGGTGATCCACCTGAATTGTTATAGCCTAGGTCGCATTCCATACTCAGGACAGAACCAAATATTGTTGTACCGGTGGTAGAAGAAACAACCAATACCCTTTCACCAAGCGTAGGAATACCACAGTCAGTTGCTAGGAGAAAATAAAAATCATGTTTTTTTTCTTTTTTATGGTGTAGCAGTTAAACGATCAGACTTAAGGTTGGTAGGTAGGCTCACTGGGTTCACATTAACAGAATAAATGTTACGATTTTAATTCAGTGATCATATATATTAATATATTGCAACATGCTTGTAAACCAACCTACACACGTGAACATGACAGACCATTGTCCATTCTCTTGACATTGTGATGTGTTCAAACCACACACATAGTAAAACTGGCTACTGCAGGTCAGATTGGCTACTGAACCGAACACCAAACGTTGACATAAACAGGGAATTGTCAGTATAGTTTGGAATTGCACAGACAACCACTCCAATGAAATACAGAAGCAATATGGCAATAAGTCACATCCGTACACACGTGGGTCTAGTGAACAGTTAAACAAAGACGTATGGTTACAAACTACTTCCACAATGATGTACATTTTTTTGGACATTATATTAACAAAGCTGTTTCGAATAGTTGAGTGGATTCTGTACACAGCTGTATAGTATCATCATGATCATCGATAAACCGTTACGTTTGAAAGATTCCATAAAGTATTTATGGTCAGCGCACACCTACCGTCGAAACAGTCGCGTCGACGCTATCGCCGATTGCCGACCGATTAGTAGTTGGTTACTCTCAATCTAATTAAAATTAATTACATGTGGATCTAACAGCAGCCCGTTGGAGCTCATGTCCAGTTGACCTTCATTCGACCACTCAAATCCTTACTTGCAAAATCATGCCAGTGATTTGAAAAGAATTTGAAAACATTCGGGTTTATGACAAGGGTATATGAAATGGTTCGGGTGAATTACGAAGTATGCCAGAAACATATAAAATTCGTTTCAAGAAGAAAAACAAAACCGTGATGGTATATCCACAAAATTTGTTTATACTAGTATACAATCCAGAGTTTATTACAGCACTTTCCCCCCTGTTTTTTCAATGCTGAAATAGACCAACAGGTTCGCCAATTGCATAAATAGTCTCGACTGATATTTTTAGAATTTGTATTCTCCCGAATAACGTTATAAAAGCGAAATGTAATTGGTCGATATTTAAATTGTTATTCATAGATGAAATGTCACCAGGACATGGGAGTCCACGTTAGATCTACTGGTGAGAACAGTAGAGCTAATTTTAATCAGATTGGGTTAGTCTGTGCTGGACAAATCTAATCTGCAGTCTTTAGATCGTCTATTAGAACTTGCGTCACGCCGACATCTAATCTGCAGTGTTTAGACATCACTGAGAAGACCGTCCAATTTAATCTGCAGTGTTTAGATCGTCTATTAGAACTTGCGTCAGGCCGACAAGACCGTCTCATCTAATCTGCAGTGTTTAGATCGTCTATTAGAACTTGCGTCACGCCGACAAAACCACCTCATCTAATCTGCAGTGTTTAGATATCACTAACAAGACCGTCGCATCTATTCTGCAGTGTTCAGATCATCTATATATACTAAAAGGGAAAAGAAACATCACTTTTAAAATAAGTTTATCTGAATTAAAGATACTGCAATAAGTTTGAAAGTAATGAGAAAACATTCACCAAAACACACCCTGTGTTTCCGAAAAGTCACTGTTTCCGGATTTAGTGAATTTCGTGGAAGCAAGGAAGCCGTATCAAAAAGAACATCAGAGAGATGCCGAGACTTACCCAAGCAGAACGCAACAGAGCTATCGGTATGGCCGATATGGGGACCTCTCAACAGCAGATTGCAAGAACCTTCAACTGCAGTCAAGCCGCCATCAGCAACTTGTTGAGCCGTTATTAGCAGACAGGCCAGGCACAAGACCGTACAAGATCGGGAAGACCAAGGGTCACAACTCCAGCTGAAGACCGCTACATCTGGACAATCCACCTGCGGAACCGATTCGTGACGGCTTTTCGTCCCTTCCGTGGAATGGCTTTGACCCCTCTACACCGTCAACGCATATTACAATGGGCACGAACTGTACGTCGGTGCAGCGGCGTGATTGGGAAAGGGTGCTGTTCACTAATGAAAGTCGCTTCAACATGTTCCGAAATGATGGCCGAGTTCGTGTTTATCGACGTAGGTGAGAGCGACTGGCGCCGAACTGCATCCAAGATGTGCACCCTTTTGGTGGAGGCAGCGTCATGGTATGGGGCAGTATTTGCGGTCAACGGACAACAAGGCTTCTCATCATCCGTGGAAATCTGACTGGTCAAAGATACAGGGATGAAGTGTTGCGACCTGTTGTAGTGCCATTCTTGCGTCAACAGCCTAGGGGTACTCTTTTGCAGCAGGACAATGCACGACCTCATACAGCCAGACTTGTTCAGGATTATCTCAACAACGTTAACGTCAACGCATTGCCTTGGCCATCATGTTCTCCAGACATTAATCCCATAGAGCATCTCTGGGATCACCTTGATTCACAGTTGAGACAACGCGTAACCCCCCCCCCCCCCCCCCCCCCAGCAAATTGACAGCAGCTTGAACAGGTTTTGTTGGATGTTTGGCGCAGAATTGCTGCTGACGACATCCGGCGACTGACGACATCCATGAGGAGACGTGTTTTGGCGTGTATTGATGCAAAGGGTGGTCACACACGCTATTGAGGACATGTTTTGTCCCATGATTTAACTTTAGAAGCACCTTTTGAAGGGACTCTAATTGTGTAATTTTTAATTTTGACCCCATATCTCTTTCGCTCGGCCTTATGGCAAGTGCACTATCGATATGACAATGCTTTTTTGTAAAGACATTGGACAATTATTCCTTTCAGTAAAATAATCATCATATAGATCACATCTGTCTTGGTTTTTCTTTATGGACCTACTGAACAAGGTGATAGGTTTCGTTTGCCTGTTAGTATATATATATTGCGACATGCTTGTAAACCAACCTGCACATGTGGACATGGCATCAGACCATTGTCCATTCTCTTGACACTGTGATGTGTTCAAACCACTGACGTAGTAAACCACGCTACTGCAGGTCAGATTGGCTAGTCAATTTAGCTATTAGAAAGGTACTAGATGAAGATGTCGATGTTGATGATGATAATAGTGATGATGATGATGATGATGATTATGATGATGTTGGTGGTGTTCATAATGATGTTATTCATGATGATGATGATGATGATAATAGGACTAATTTATTATTTATAATGTTAAATTAATGATGATGAACATGACGACGATATTGATGTTTATAATGATAATTATAATGATGGTGATTATGATGGTGACGATATTGATGTTGATTGAGGTGTTCATACTTCATAATGATGATGATGATGATAATGGTGACTGACGACGACGACAATGATGATGATGATGATGATGATGATAGTGTACACCATAATGGCTTACTTGTACAGTTTATCAAAGGCTTTGTCCAGTTACCGTTGGCTTCACACGTAGAGTTCACCGTTTCATTCACGTAATGATATCCTGTTACGCATGCGTACTCAGCCACAGATTCGAATATGGTTGATGTAAAGTTTACCACCGTGTTAAGAACTTCGATGGGGGCTTCACAATCTATAGCTAAAAGAGTTTGTATGAAACATGTTATTATCAAGCCAGGTAATATTTATCAAAATGGATTATATACATTAACTTGCGTTCTAGTGATATTTTGTAAAACATTTCATTAATACAAACAGAATTGGTCTATATCTTGAACGTCATTTCTGGTTGTCATCTACTGACGATACATATTTATCAGTTTTGTTCATTCGAGGTGGTTGGACGTGGGTTTTTTTAATTGTATTTCAACCAAAAACGTACTCACACACTGTTCACATTATAAAGGATCATCTACAGCTGACAGGTAATTTAATAAAACCTGTAAGATGACAAAGTAAACATCGCCACACCTCATTCCCCCAGCCCAAACGTAAGCCCAAGCCAAAGACTAAATGGTGAAATGTACTCATGGACTTTGACCACAACTGATTATCGTCATGTACTGTGTGAGTACAATTTAACAATACTTTGTGGAGTTTGAGCGCATAATGTAAGCTGTCGTATTGATGTTATATATACTGTGAACAAAATATGTCCAAAACTCGGCTGAACTCAAAACGAAACTTATCAAGCGATACCAGTTTTTAAAGTATGGAAAAAAGATAAACAAACGACCAATAGTAAGGTAAAACCTGACACCAAAAAGATGCGAGCTACTCAAGCGAGAGATTCTGAAAATCAACCCCAAATTACCGGCTACACTCAGCAAATTGGTGCAACTGGATCTACAAAACTGAATTTACAGTCGGTTATAGAACAGCTGCAAGTGATAAATGAGAAAATGATTACAAAAGAATATTTGCGCCATGAGCTTGAGACTAACAAAAATGAAATAATTAACTGTCTCAATGAAAAAATCGAAAAGTTAGAATCAAGAGTTTTGACATTAGAAATTGAAAAAGATAAAATGGAAAAAGTTGTAAACATACTACAAGCCAAATGCCATACAAACGAAGCACAAGCAAAACTAGCTACGTACAAAACTGAACTCGCCACGAAGAAACTAAACGACTTGGAGCAATATACCAGGAAAGACAGTGTTCGCATGTTTGGGGTAGTCGATACTAATAAAAGTGAAACGGCGGAAGAAACGATGGATGCCGTTGTTAAAGTTTTGGCGAAAATAAATGTTCCTGTAACAAAAAATGATATTAGTATTGCCCACCGTATAGGAAAATTTGAGTCGAATAGATCTCGGCCAATCATTGTACAATTTAAAGCAAGAATTCACAAAATTCAAACTCTGTCCCAAAGAAGAAAACTCAAAGGCAGTGGAATGGGAATTAGTGAGGACCTGACTCAAACAAACCGTCAGTACTTAACGAAACTACAAGAACACGCAGATGTCGAGGCCGCATGGACAAGTGACACCAAGTTTTTTGTCAAACTGAAACAGAACGGCTATGTGAAAAAGATAGATCCATTTCAATTTCTTGGTGTTAATACTACTGGCAACACAGATACGGAAAACGAAGACGATTACTATTAGTAAAGGACTAATCTCCTCACGCATTGTTATACCCCCACCCTGTCACAGCTGACAATAATCAACAAGTTGTTTCTAGTTGATATCGTCTTCATCGTCATTACAGTCGTCCTCGAGAAAGTTGTCGTTATTATTTAAATTGCTTACCATCGTTTAAATAAGCGTGAACCTGTGATTACTGTACATACACACACACACAGAGAGAGAGAGAGAGAGAGAGAGAGAGAGAGAGAGAGAGAGAGAGAGAGAGAGAGAGAGAGAGAGAGAGAGAGAGAGAGAGAGAGAGAGAGAGAGAGAGAGAGAGAGTTGTTTAGAAGTAAGTTGGTATTCGATAGGTTTACAGAAATATCAATGCTAAACATTCGTTAACACTTTGTGTTCATTGTATGGTAGCTACTGTATACTTCAGTTTTATTCCTTATTATTTACTATCTCCATCTAATATGTACACTAGTAAATAAACAAAAGTCGTTCTTTCCATTAGTTGTGATTCTTTCCTGTAGAAATAATAAACTGTATAAGTATTTTCTCTATTTTTTCAGGAATATCTATGAAATAAGGTAGTAACAAACATAAATAATGAAAACAATAAATAAATTCATACGAGAGAGAGCCACGACGAGCCCGTGCGCAACTGAGCGTGTGTCTGTCTGTGTGATTGATCTTTATAGGTGGGTGCGGACGCGGGTGACTATGAACATTAAAATTTTGTTTGATTGTTACCGTCTTTTTTGTTTTTCTTACAACTTTGTTAAATATCTAGGTAAAGCACATATAATTTGTTTGCACAGAACAAAGTTCATCGACCTTGATTAGTTAAACTGATACTTAAATATGTTACCGATAGAATGTCGTATTTACTTATTTATTTATTAAAATAATTTTAGTTGTAGATAAATTCGCTTTCCATGCATGCAGTGATATTCATTACTGGTCGAGGCACTGTGTAACGAATATATCTTTACCTAGGCAAATAATACATAAGCTATAGTACACCAAATAATAAAATATTAGTGTTTAGTTTTGTGTACGAGCGCATGTGTAATGTATGCGCGTATGTGTAAGTGCGCATGTATATTGTATTTTGTATGTGTATTGTTTATGTGAGTATATGTTCAAGCTGATATGAAGTATCAAATACAAGTATAGAGACATAGATGCATATTATTACACGGAAAATGAAAATGATTAATATACATTGTTATCTATCCTCTCACATTATCTATAGGTAAACCCATTCTTACTTAACATGCTTGGGAGAAGGGGGAAAACCTATGACCTGTATGTTATTTTTAATGCCCAATCTATTAACATTATTACTAGTTCTCTTTCATTCTCAGCACTTCTTGTATATCAAATCATATACCATTAAACACACTGTTTACAATTTTTGAAGAAACGAAAGTAGACAAGTTTCATAAATTTGCTATTATTTTAAAATGACATGTTTTCAGATAATGACATTAAACTGTCAGGGACTGAGAGATCCTGAAAAACGGAGAGATGTTTTTAATTATTTAAAATGTAAACAGTTTAACATATATTGCTTACAAGATACTAATTTTACTGATGACATAGAACCATATGTACAAACCCAGTGGGGATACAAATGTTTATTTAACTCACTTACTAGTAACGCAAGAGGGGTGGCAATTCTGCTAAATAACAATTTTCAATATGAACTTCATAAAATCAAATCAGATAATACTGGAAATGTTATTGCTTTGGACACTACTATAGAAGGGGAAAGAGTAACGCTTTTAAACATTTATGGACCAAATACGGATAAGCCTAGTTGTTTTGAAACTATATTACAGTGTATTGAAGAGTTTGCAAATGAACAGTATTTAATATGTGGAGATTTTAATTTAGTGTTAGATCAAAAGCTAGACACCAAAAATTACCCAAAGGCGCGAGAAACATTATTACAAAATCTTGAAGCTTTTGATTTAAAAGACCCTTTTAGGGAATTATATCCCAATCTCAGGAGATATACATGGAGGAAATCGAGTCCACTGAAATTAGCCAGGTTAGACTTTTTCCTCCTATCAACTAATTTAATGTCACGAACAGAAAAAGTTATAATAGAAAACAGCTATAGATCAGACCACTCAGGTGTTGTATTGTTTTTAAATTTAAATAAAATACACAAGGGTAGAGGCTTATGGAAATTTAACAGTTCACTGTTATTTGATAAAGAATACATAAAATTGTAAAAGATGTTATAAATAATATTACAAATCAATATGCTATATTAATCTATAACCCACAAACTATAAGCATTATACCAAAATATGAAATACAGTTTATAATAAATGACAGCTTATTCCTGGAAACACTATTAATGGAAGTAAGAGGTAAAACAATATCATATTCGGCATTCAAAAAGAAAAATACCAATGAAAAAGAAAATACACTATGTGAGAAAATCAAGGAACTGGAAGAATCTGAAAATGAGGCTAATACTGAACTATTACAAAAAAGTAAGAAAGAGTTATTGGAATTGCGAAGAGAAAAGATGAAAGGTCATATATAAGAGCAAGAGCAAAATGGTTAGAGGAAGGTGAAAAACCAACAAAATACTTCTGTAATATGGAATCCCGAAATTACTATAGCGAACATATATCAAGAATAGAACTCAATGATGGGAAAATTATAACTGACCAAAAACAAATTCTAATAGAAACAAACGATTTTTACCAAAAACTATATTCGGCGCCATTTAATCATACCTAAAATCATCAATCTTTTCCTAACTCTTCCAAATTCACCAAAACACATGATTCAAACTTTTAAACACATGTTTTTAAAATTTATATGGCAAAATAAACCAGAAAAAATCAAGAGAAATATATTAACACAAGATTATCGATATGGTGGTTTAAAGGTTCCTGATATTTTAAACCTTATTACATCTTTAAAAACGACGTGGTTACAAAGACTTTATCAGCAAAACGCAGAATGGACTAAACTTTTTGCGTCCACTACAGGTTTAACAACAAAATATTTTATTATATATGGTGATTACTTTATTGAAATTAAAAAGAAAAGCATAAAAAATATGTTTTGGCGAGATGCTTTATGCAGCTGGGCACTAGTTCAAAAACATCAAAAGTTCCAAATTACTGAAGATATACAGGGACAAAATATTTGGTTTAATAGTAAAATACTGTTAAATAATAAACCATTTTCATACAAGAACTTTATTAAGAAAGGTATTATTTTTATTAGTGATCTGCTTGATGAGCAAGGAAAAGTTTTAAATTTCGAATGTTTCACACAAAAATATAACATAAACACAATTTTTTTAAGTTATGCATCGTTGGCGAATGCTGTAAAAGCTTTTTTACAAATACAAAACAGTCTCAATATAACAGAATTTATTGCAATCAAAATACCAATTCTGCCTTTTAAATTAAAAATGTTGTTAAATAAGAATGCATCAAGTAAGGCTATATACAGCACTTTGAATAATAAAATAAAAACTCCTAAAGCACAAAAAAATACGCAGATAAAGGTCTAATATTTGATCATCATATATGGACAAAGTATTATCTTATACCATTTAAATGCGTGAAAGACACTTCATTAATATGGTTTCAATACAGATTGCTACACAGAATTCTTGGTACCAATACATTTCTACATATGATAAATTATATTGATTAAAAAAAATGCGTTTCTGTAATAATATTCCAGAAACGCTACAACACCTGTTTTACGATTGTGACAAAGTCCGAGAACTTTGGGAAAATGTTGAAAAATGGATATTTATAAAAACTGGAATTCGCATTTCATTTACTAAAAATATAGTTATTTTTGGTATGATAGATGATGAAAAAGCAAAAAATATAAACTGGTTAATAATTAATGTTAAATATTACATTTATTCAATGACGATGGTTAAAAGAAATCTGTGTATTGATACTATAAAAGTGATTCTACAAAAGACATTTTATATCGAAAAATATATCTATTATAAAAACTGTGAATATGATAAATTTAACATCGAATGGTCCAAGTGGCTTAATCTTTTCGATTAAACAATACCAGAAACAACTTTGATTTTATCTACAGTATATAAATGTCTACACAGTTTCAACTTAAAAAAAAAAATTCTTGTTTTTTTTTAACTCTATTATTAAATCTCATTACTCCATCTCTATTATGGTAGTGTTACAATCACGTATTTTAAACTAACTAATATCTTCTCTCTTTTTTTTTCTTTTTTTTCCTTTGTTTTTCTCATCGCTGTCCACCTTTGTAATACTACAACCACTTTTTTTTTTTTTCAACCTTGTTTTCTCTGTACTAGCTCGTCCTCAGAACAAACAAACATAACAAATAGCTTACGGGTGTATATTGAGTCCATTTCAATATCCATGATTTAGTTTATAAAAAAAATGAATGTACTGTACAACTAAACAAACTGTGTACATATATCTAATTAAATGTGTGCGTATTTTGAATATATTTGAATATTTTCTATGCATATAAATTCTGTAAGGCATTGAGGCAAGGCACCCCAACCTTGACTTTGCCAAAATGATCTGGGGAAAAAAAAAAAAAAAAAAAAAAAAATTAGTGTTGACAACGTGAATTTATTTTATGTGCTGGGGTGTCGTTAAACATTCATTCATTCATTCATTCATAATCACACGTATGTGTCTCTGAATACATTGACCTTTTACGGTACGCACTACTGAGATTGTGTAAAATATCAAACAGTTCTTTGTGATTCCTTAAACATGACAAATGAGTCTGTATATTATTATTATTATTATGTATTTATTAGTACTCTGTCAATTTGGTTATTAGAAGGTACTCTAATTTGATGATGATGAAGATGACGATGATAATAGTGATGATAATTAATAATGACGATGATGATTATGGTGGTGGTGTTCATAATGATGCTATCAGTGATGATGATAATATTAATTCATAATGATGTTAAATTGGTGATGAAGATGTCCACCATAATGATGATGATGATTATGAAGGTGTTCATGCTTCATAATGATAATATTGATGATAATAATGATGATGATGATAATGATGACTATGCCGACAATGATGTTGATGGTGATGATGATAGAGTACACCATAATGACTTACTTGTACAGTTTATTAAAGGCTTTGTCCAGTTTCCGTTGGCTTCACACGTAGATTTCACCGTTTTATTCACGTAATGATATCCTGTTACGCATGCGTACTCGGCCACAGATTCGAATATGGTTGATGTAAAGTTTACCACCGTGTTGAGAACTGCGACGGGGGCTCCACAATCTACAGCTAAAAAGAGTTTGTATGAAACATGTTATCATCAAGCCAGGTAATATTTGGTCAGACTGGATTATATACACATTAACTGGCGTTTAAGTGATATTTTGTAAAACAATTTTATTAACATAAACAGAATTGGTCTATATATCGTGAACGTCATTTCTGGTTGTCATCTACTGACGATACATATTTATCAATTTTGTTCAATATTAATGTTGACAACGTGAATTTATTTTATGTAAAGTTGA